>NC_060277.1:87730551-87961805 GCF_021613505.1 Equus quagga | reverse complement strand
AATACGCAAAATCCAATTTCTAGTGCTGGTGAGAATATGTGAACTTAGTATAGTCATATAGAATTTAGCAAGTGGCAGTAAAAATTCTCTGATATTTTCTAAAGTAAATTTGCGATGCATTTCAAAAGCCATGAAACAGGCCATATGTTTTGCCTAGCAGTTCATTAGAATTGCATCAAAGCAATAATCAAGGAAGTTAAAAGTTATTGTAAAAGATAGTTATGAATCTGAAATGATTTAAAACATTCATACAACCTAATGTCCTGCAAAGAAGCCAAAATATGAGCATCCTGTTGGTGGCTGTGCCAAAATAGCTATTCACAAAGATAAAGTCTAGAAAAGAACTGATACAAAAATAGAAACAAGAGTAATGTTAGGGTTGTGGTATCATGTAGGATCCTCTGTTCCTATTCTCTAAGCTCTATTTAATTGTGTTGTATGTTCCTAAGTTTGATAAGGTTGACATAGACAAGTACAGGAAGAGAGTAGGGGTTCCAAGTGGTGTATTCACTATATTCACTCGCTATATGAGATAAGGTCAGTAGTAAAAAGGTGTGAGAAGAAGACAATGAACACATTTCTTAAAACTTTATAGAGCTGTCAAACTGGTCAGAAATCATTTGCTAAAATGTAGTGTGAGCCTTTTCTTTGTTTCTTTTTTTATTGTTTCTATCACCCGTGGATTTGGCATAATGAAATTATGCTGATTCACTGTTATACTGCAGAGAGGTTTATAATGCATATGGAAAAATAATAATGTTTGGAGCTTCAGGGTCTGTGAGAGACTGTGGGAAATTGCTTCTGAGACCACACTGAAATGTGAACCTCATTTAGAGAGACTGAGTGGAGGGATACCACAGATAAAAGCAACTGAAATACAGTATTTAGAGTGACAGGTCATCATAGAAGTTAAAAAATGCATTTAGCTCATCCAGGTGTGCTGTCTTTACTCAATTTTGAGGGGCTGTTAGTAAGCAAAGCACATATTATATTATACTTCTCAGTGTTTTCATTATTTGTCTAGAAACATTCTCTTGAAACAGAAAGTGTATTAAACACATAAAAACAAACCAAGTTAAGTCTCACTCTGCTGGATGAAAGTCAGTATTAATATCTAACAGGAGAGGAAGCTCAGAGAGAGTTATCTCCTTGATTGGATGGGTAGAAAACCGGCCCTATACACTGTCAAAGCATATTGCCTCAGTGCAGAATGATACCCCACCTCTGGGAAGTGGTGTTTTTAGATTGAATTCCAAAGAAAATCAGTCTTTCTTGGGCAAGTTTATATAATAAGCATTAAAGTGTGCAAATACAAGAGGAGAAAGGATTTAGTTTAATTTTCCGTTAGATACTTCTCAATTGCATATCTCATACATGTTCAGTCTTTTGACCAGGGCGAAAATTGATGATTTTACGAAGTGGATGGCGATTCCATAATTTGCAATCACAAACTGGAGTCGGGTTGTCAATACGAGGGGATTTTGTCTTTTCGCTTGTTGGAAACATCAACAGTGAGAATCTTCCTGAGGCTAATTTGAGAAATACGTAAACGGGAACAGAGAGGTTAAATGGCTTGTTCAAGTTTACATGTCTAATTATGGTAGAAGGAGGACTAGAAACTTTCCTTGTTCCTTTCCTTCTTTTCTAATTGAGGTAAAAAACCCATAACCTTAAGTTTCTCATCTGAACCATTTTTAAACATACAGTTCAGTAGTGTTAAGTATTTCATGCTGTTTGCAAAATATATCTAGAATTTTTTCATCTCATGAAACTGACACTCTGTACTCATTAAACACTAATGCCCCTTCCTCTACGCAGTTAGCCTTTCTGCTTTCTGTCTCTATGATTTTTACTACTTTAGATACTTCGCATGAGTGGAATCATACAACCTCTGTCTTTTTGTGTCTCTACAGATTTCTTTAGATGTGTTTTTTTTCCAGTGACTGATTCATTTGGGCCCCTATGGATGCTTACAACAGATAGGAAAATAAATAATCACACTTGAGAAACAAAACAATACAAAAAAAAATGTAGTACTGAGCAAGATTTTCCTGTTCAGACTAGGAAATAACTGAAACATACACTCTAAAATGCTGATTTATTCAACAAAATAATATTTTGAGGGAGTATAGGAACCCAAACGATGAATTAGGTATTGGTGTTTAAGGGAGATTAAAATAAATATATCCCACTTTTGCCTTGTGCCTGGAAAGAACCTTTTTAAATACTTTATTGATTTTAAAGTAAGCTTAATGTATTTTAACTGAGCTTAGAGATTTGAGGGAGAACGCAACTAATGATGGATTTTTTAATAATGCTTTCATAAAATATTAAAATAGGTCTTAGTTCCACTCATCTTTCACGATGACAACACTTGCTAGATTAATCTTAAAATATTCTCTCTGTATTTTAATCCTGTGTGAAGATTTCAAATATGCATTGTAATGTATTTTAATAAAATATATAAATGATGACATTTCTGTAAACAGTACTATACCATAAAGATACTGCTGAGCTCCCTGACCATTATGGAACTGAGGGTATCAATTGTTTTGCAAACTTGTAACGAGTCCTGCTTTTCATCAGGCTAAGTATTTTTAAATCCTCTGCTTTGGCAAAACTAGAGTATCTCGCACACTGTGAGAATTTGTAATTAGAGTTTATTTAGAAAACATATTAAGTGCTATTAGAGAGGTTTTGTGCAAGTGCAAATGAATATACTGTACTCAACCACCATCCGATAGATCAAATACAAGAGACTAATGTCCTAAAGTAAGCAGCTTTCAGTAATGAGGATGTGCTCATAATTGCAGAATTGTCATTATAAGAAGCAGACTTGTTCCATGTCATTTATATTAAACGATTTGTTTAACTTCTTACTAGTGACATAGCTAGATGACAGCTGTTAAACTTCTGGCAGATGATCTTTGAGAAAATTGCATGGATTCTAATGACAGAAAAATAAATCTGAAATGGAAAAATATTACCTGATTATGTGAAAGACTTTCCCCAAAGTGTTGCCTGCTAAATATTTGGAGGGTCTACCTCTGGTCTTTGCAGGATCATTGTGAACCTATTCAAGTAAGTAACCTCTGGATCTGGAACTGTTGGGCCAGGTGATAAGGAAAGGGTGTAGCTAAATTCAGGTTATGCATGAGATCAGGCTGTGTACGAAGATGGCTTAGACTAGTGGGGTATGGGTAAACATGGCTGGGATGAGCAGAAATGAAATGACTCCCTCTGGGACATCATTGCCTCTTCTGGGAAATCAAGGTCAAATGGGTAAGAGTCTTTGTAAGCAGAGGAGTAGGTAGTACACAGATTTCTCTGACCTACTGGATTAGGGAAAGGTTCTTGCAAAGATGACCCAGGACTCTCAATAATATATGAAAAAAAGATATTTCTCTAAATGAGGCATTTATCTCCAGAGCCCTGTGGGTCTCTAAATGTGAAGGAAGGTTGTTCTTTAATGCTAAACTTAGAGCCCAAGTCATCCCCTCATCCCACAACAGAAAGTCTGACATGGGATCCAAAAGAGAATCATGGCCCCAGGAGCTCTAAAATATCAGTCATGGGGGGCCTCAGGGTTCTTCTTTTGGAAGTAATTCATTCGTATGCAACTGGTTTAATCTTCCTGGGTTTGATCTAGGATTGAGGCCCATACATTTATAATGGCATCACTTTTATTTTTCCGTCATAGAATTTTCATGCTAAGAGGGATCTTACAAACTGGCTGGTCTATACTTCTCACTTCAGAGAGTGTTAGTCTAAAATACAGGCACGATAATATTCCCAGACACAGAAACCAAGTCCTCTGACCTTTTCTTATTAGTCTATGTTTCTCCAAGAAATGAGAGTAACACGAGATCTTAAAAAGTTTAGAGGTGAGTATTAGACTTAATCCTCTAAACATTGCAGCTCTTATAGGGATCTTGATGAGAGAAAGAAGACATACATTTGGGCAATGACTTAAAAAAGTTAATTCAAACATAATAGAAAATAGAAAATAGGTCAATGAAAACCTCTAAAGTAAAAATTATAAAAGTACAAAGAATTATTTTGAAAATATAGTTATGCTAAGTTGAATCAAAACTATTTACTAAAATGTTTATTTAAATGAATTCCATACTGCAAAGAAATTGCTCAGATTCAAAAATGTGAACTTAACATCTGTCTTAATTATTTTGAAACTATAAAACAACATACTCATAAAAAGAAGTGGAAATCATAGGACAAAATTGTTTGAAAAACCTAAGGGACAATGTAGAAACTAGTCCAAATCTGTCATTTTATGCATAAAAAGCTAAATCTCTTAGATGTAAAACCAAATGTCCTATGTCATGCCAAGCCAGAAGGAACCCTAAGTCCCCTGATGTCACTGAAACAAAATTTATCAAGGTATTTCTCTTTTAAAAATGGAAATGAGGGGCTGGCCTGGTAGTGTAGTGGTTAACTTTGCACGCTCTGCTTCAGCAGCCCAGGGTTCACATGTTTGGATCCCTGATGCAGACCTACCCACTGCTCATCAAGCCATGCTGTGGTGGTGTCCCACATACAAAACAGAGGAATATGGGCACAGATGTTAGCTCAGGGCCAATCTTCCTCATCAAATAAATAAATATTAAATAAAAATAGAAATGAAGAAGAGGAGTACAAATGGACGAAACACAAAGACAGTGTCAAGGCAGGGAGGATGAAGACTAGGAATTCAATAAGCTAGAAGGACCTGAAAAACACCAGAGATCAAGAAAATCATGTCGAGGGAGTTAAGGCAAAAAGTCATTGGAGCTCTTAGTTGAGGCTGTTGAGAAGTTTTCCAGCAAAATCAGAATTAGTACAAGTGTCAACAAAATACAAGAGTGCAAAGTCTCATTCTGGACAAACAAAGTTTTCTCTCCATCCTGACAGAAGTGTGAGATATGCCAGCCTGCACATATGACTAAGAGGAGACAGGCTCAGAGTCTCTGGGTCAGAGGGCCAGCTCTATCTGAGCAGGGGCAGAAATGCATAGAATTCTTCAGTCTATAAACCGTTAGAGGACTCAGGAAAACAGAATCTCCAAATTCTACCCATTATTATTTACTAAAGTAGAAACAAAATACATTAAAGAAAAAAGTTCACGTTTTTTTCTTTTATCCCAATAGAAAAGAAAATGAAATATCTATACATGTTAATGTATGTTTGCTGTAAGTATTCATGTGGAAATAAATCCTCTCTACCAATAAGAAACTAAAAATCCTCTCAGATATAGGGAATATCCAAATAACTATAATTATTTTCTTGATTTTTTGCATAATATGAGGCCCTTCATTCAGATCAAAACCTTTTAGTTTTTATCGAATCTGAAAGATACCCTCTTCTATTAAAATCCTAAGAATCACCTGGTTTAATTTTTAGCCATAAAACTTTGTGATGAATCTCCAGGTTTTCAATTTTAAAAGGACAATAAACATATATCATTCAATACAACTTTTATGTCTTAACTTTGGTGTAACAAACACTACTATAATGAATTCAGAAACACCTCTTGCCAATCTGCCATCTCTGGGGTGAGTTGTTATTAGAAGACACCAAAAGAAATACGACACATAACATATTGATTCAAACTCCATCATTTCAGCATCTATTACTATTTGGCCAGGCCTGGACTAAATTCTACACACCCATCCATGCTCTTTCCCTCATCTTAGAAATAAATATTATGCTAAACAAGTTAATAGGATAAACTAATTTTGGTAGAAAATGATCATTTCTTTGTACATAGAATTTTAGCCTTTTAGAATTTTAGCATATGATGTATTTATAGGCAAAGAAATACTCCATGTGAAAATCTATTATATATGAGGCAAAACCTCAACTTGGTAACTTGTACGTGATTTAAGCAACTATGCTTCTTGAGAAGCTAAATCAACTGGCTTGAATGATCTGTTATAATTCATTCCCTCAGTTGATACGGACTTTTCAGGGTTTCTTATGATTCCAAGTTGCTTCTTACTTTGCTTAAGACGAAAATTAATTTAGAAGTATTTTAGAGCTATCAACTCAAGTATTGTTTAAGTGTGGAATACTTAAAGCAATTGGGTTATTATTTTTTTCTTTCAGGATATCCTGCATGTGGATAAACAAAATGCCCTCTATGAAATCATAACCGTTTGTGAATATGTTTGCTTTACGAAAATAATGAATCAGTGCGGTTTCTTTGTGATTGAAACATTCTTCCTTGATATTGTTATCTATAGGGAAATTCTAAGCAGCTACATCTTATGTCATGATTCAAAATCCTAATATTAGTGAGAGACATGTGGAAATCATCCTGATATCAACTTGTTCACTTACTGTCTCAAAAGGTATTCAGTGATGGTGTTAACAACGGAAAGTCCTCAAAAAGAAAGAGAAAACGCGAAGTTTGAGAGTTCAATGAGCCTAAAATTTCTAAAAATCTGGATATTTTGCTCAATGAAGTATTTTTGGTATATTGTTTTTATTTTCAGTGCACAAATAGTTAGTCATAGTTGCAGCCTACGTGCTGCGTACTTTACACAGCCAGGAAAACAAATTTAGCCTTGCTCAAATATTTCAGAACCCCAAATAATTTACTTTCTTTAAGGTAGAACTGGATAAAAGAATGATAGAGTACAAACATATCAGGCTATTATCAGATGCTATGATTTATATGGTCTTCCTTGATTTTGTTCGCTGTAGGAACCAATACACATACTTTCAGATTTAGCAAGGGATTTTAAAAAGGAAACATAAAATCCACAAAATATATATCTCCATGAAATTTTATACCAGCAAAATCCATGAGCACTGAACTGAACAAAAGGCAGTCTATATTTTATATCATATTTAATTTAACTCCTCCGTTGCCCTTTAACACATAACACCCAACAATAAAGTTTAATTTTCTTCTGTTTCAATAATTTTAACGTGATAAAGAACAAAAAGTTACAACTATTTATATTGCCTTAAGAATAGAAATCAATTTGCCCTAGTCAAAGACAATATAAAACTAATTAATTGAAATACAATTCTTAAAAAACTTTCAGTAACAGTAAATGAGGTTTAGAAAAAGAGAAATCCTCTACTCTCTTTGCTTAAATACTGGCTAAAACATCTTTCAAACAAATTCTGTGTCTATAACTTATGCAAAAATTGTGTGATGTATTTAAGATTTAGAAAAAAAGATGTAATCTAAACAGTCAAGTATTGATTATGTATATTGATAAAGAAGAATGAATTGCCTAAAAAGTGAACAATTTTTTTAAAAATCATACACTTCTGAGTGTATGGGAGATTAAACACTATTAAAGGCTCTTTCACTTCAAATGTGGAATTAGAGCCTATAAGAAACAGAGTTTTATTACGCATTATGGCTTGCAGGAAGTAAAGGAAATTATTAACCATCCTTCCAAAAAGAGGTGGAAAATGATATCTGAGCAGGGATAATGACATGCAAAAGTTAGGTGATACTGATGGAAAATATTTATATAATCCATACTGTTATCCAAAGACTGAGCTATAAGTCAGTGGCAAAATGGGAGAGCTGTATTTAAAACTCCTGCTCCGCCACTAAAGTAGGGACACTAAAAGAGTGCTAAAATGACCCCCACTTCAGTAGCAGCACCATAGACCCTGGGAGAAGCAAAGGCCTGAGAGCATCATTTAGGCTGCCGGGATTCCTATGAGCTCAGTGAAATAAATTTGCATTAACAATTAAAAAATTATGAGAAACAAGGAAACAAGCCATTCTGAGTGAGATCTAGGAAGAAAATGAATAAACTGACCGAGGATACAAACTTTTAGAATATAACTGATTTCAGATTAAAATATAGAACAAATGGATTCAGTTATTTAAAATATGAAATAAGAAATGCCAACATTGATGAAGCAGCAAGAGTCTACAATAAATGACCAAAGATTTTTTAAAAATAATCAAATGCAACTTTTAGAAGAAAATACAATTATTAGTATGAAAAACTAAATGGATGGGTTAACAACAGACAGGTTAAGCTAAAAAGAGAATTAGTGGGGGCTGGCCTGGTGGCGCAGTGGTTAAGTTCATGAACTCCACTTCAGTGGCTCAGGGTTTGCTGGTTTGGATCCTGGGTGTGGACCTACACACTGCTCCTCAAGCCATGCTGTGGCAGGTGTCCCAATATAGAGGAAGAAGGGCACAGATGTTAGCTCAGGGCTAATCTTCCTCAGAAAAGAAAAAAAAAGAGAATTAGTCAACTAGACCACAGAAAGGAGTTAATACCCAGAATGCATCAGAGAGTCATGAAGATGTGAAATATAAAAATAAATGTAAATTTATTTACATATTATTTACAGAATAAAAAGTCTAATCACCATCATGAAGTTCCAAAGGACATAATAGAGAAGCGATAAATGAAAAGACATTGAGATTTTTTCTTTGTTTAAAATTAATGATGTACATTTATCAAAAGATAAATATACATAGTAAACCCACAATATACAAGCAAAATAAATGGGAAAGAATCATTCCAAAAAATATTCCATTGAAACTGCAAAGCACCAAAGACAAAGAGAAGATCTAAACTTGGAGCCATACGGGAAGAGGGATAAATGACAGAATATCAGTTCACGAACAAAGCAAATACAATTAAACTGACAGCTGACTGCTAGATAGCAAAAAAGAAACAAACAGACAGTGGGATCCAATCCTCAAAGTTATGAGAGAGGGCCAGCCCTGTGGCCTAGTGGTTAAGTTCAGTGTATTCTGCTTCGGTGGCACAGGCTCAGTTCCCCGGACGCAGACTTACACCACTCATGAGTGGCCATGCTGTGGTGGTGACCCACATACAAAACAGAGGAGGACTGGCATGGATGTTAGCTCGGGGTGAATCTTCCTCAGCAAAAACAAACTTATGAGAGAAAGTCACTCTCAACCTGGAATTCTATACCTAGCAAAGCTATATTTTCAAAATAGTGGTTATTATTTTCAGATAGCTGAAATAATCATGATATGCAATGAAGCATAACCTACCTAGAGGAAAATTCATAGCATTCGAGCCCTGTATTAAAAAGAACACAGACTGAAAATTAATAAGCTAAATATCTAGACTGAGATTTTAGGAAAAACACAGAATACACCCACAGAAACCAAAGGTAAAGACATATTAAAGATCTGAGAAAAACTGAATAAAACAAAAGATAAAGATGTATAATAAAGAGAATCAACAAAGTTAAAAAGTGATTCTTTAAAAGGCTAACAAAATAAGTGAAACAGTGGCAAAATTTATTAAGAACAAAAGAAGAGAAGCATAAACACGTTAATAAATTAATTTAATTATAATAAGAAAGGGCACATAACTAGAAAAATGCCAGTGATTAGAAAGATAATAAATTACCACCATGAACAACTTTACACTTAAGTTCTAAAAATTGATACAATGTATAAATTCCTAGAAAAATTTACATACTGAAACTGACAAGAAATATAAAGGCAGAATAAATATAAAGCCTGAAAAAATACAAAGTTAGAAATATTTTCACAAAGGTAACATGTGACTCAGACAATTTTACAAGCAAATTCTACTTTCAAAACACTTTCAAGGGGCTGGCCCAGTGGTGTAGTGGTTAAGTTCGAATGCTCCACTCCGGCAGGCAGCCTGGGGTTCCTGGGATCAGATGCCCAGTCGTGGACTCACACACTGCTCATCAAACCATGCTGTGGTGGCATCCCACATACACAATAGAGCAAGATTGGCACAGATGTTAGCTCAGGGACAATCTTCCTCAAGCCCAAAGAGGAAGATTGGCAACAGACGTTAGCACAGCACCAATCTTCCTCACCAAAAAAGTAAATATATAAAATTTCAAGAATCAGATCATTTCAATTTATACATCATCTGTGTAATAGAAAATGAGAGAAGATTGTCTAACTCATTATCTGAGACCAATGTAAACTTGATACCAAAATCATACAGGAACAATAAGAATAAAGAAAATCACAGATATTTCATGAATATAGATACAAAAATTCTAAACAAGATTATTGTAAACTAAATCAAATAACTTGGAAGACAGAATAATGGCCCTCTGAAGATGTCCATATCCTTCCTGGTCCTCAAAATTGGTATATATGTTGCCTTACATAACAAAGAAATTTTATAGATGTGATCTTAAGAATCTTAAGAATCCTTAAGAATCTTGAGATGGGCATGTGTGGCTTAGGGACTTAGGCTCCAGAGCTGCTCCCCAGTGCCTGGGCCTAGGTCACTGGAGCTGCCACTGCAGTAAGACAGCACACATCCTGGACCCCTGAGCCACCATAGCTCCATGCACGCCTGTGTTCCATAGCTTGGTTCTGCAATTGCTCTAAAGGCATCTAGACTCTGGCTCTGTGGCCACTCCACAGAGGCCTGTGCATCAGACACTGGTGCCACTGCCACCACAAGTGTGCTGGTGAGCCAGTCCAGGTGCCAAGAGGGAGCCTCTCAGCCATGAATTTTCCCATGGGAGAAAAAGAGATCAGGAGGGCTCCAGCAGCGTTTGCCACCAACACACCCAACAGCCCTCCTCGCCGCTGTGGACACCCTCAGTCTTGGCTGCAGAGGATCCTTGCAATCTTCTCCAATACTGACTTCAGCTGATGGTGTTACGCAGAGACTAGACCACTCGCTGCACACATCCCAAACCAGAGCCACCGCACCCCACGCTGGGAGAATGTTATCTAGTTTATAATATGACTAAAACTCACACTGCTCATTCATTCTTCAACCAAGCCAGTATAGTTTCCGCTACACTGAAACTGTGTGTATTTGAACATTCGTTACAATCGCTATGTTATTAAATCTGATAGGGACTACTCTATTCTCCTTTACATAAGCGAGTTTGTCCTTTTGTTTCTTCTTGAAATACTCCTTTCCTTGCCTTTATGAAAATACTCTCTTCTAATTTTCCTTCTTTTTCACCACCCTAGCATTCTCAGTTTCTTTTGCCAATCTCTCTTGTTTTCTCTACATTCTTACTCAAGTTGACATCATTCATTGTTCACACTTTAATGTCATCCAAATGCAAATGACTACCAAATTTACATCTTCAACAATTTTCTGTTCTCTGAGCCCTAAACACCCATTTCCTACTACTATCTCTCACCTCATTTGATATCGACACTTCCACTCTAGAATCTCTTGTGGCCACTTAATTCAGACTTCCTCCTCCTGGTAAGAGATATTACTATCAACATACTTGCTTAAACCAGAAACCTGAGATTCATATTTGATTTCTCTCTTTTCTTCGTCCTCCAAGTCATTAGTAAATCTTATCTGCCTCCCCAATAAGCCCACATCTGTCCATTTGTTTCTATCTCTACTGACTGTGAGATCTAAGTCCATCAATTAATCTTTAGTAATTTTGAGACAAAATTTTTAGAACAATGCTATTGTATATTATCTATAACAGCAGCATTGTGCAGGATATGCATAGGCCAAAAACAGTCCATGGAAAATTATTAATTTCAGGAATAGGATTATAGATGATTTTTCTCTTCTTTTTTTTGTTTTTTATTTTTATAAATGAGATAATAATTATAACCAGGAAAATAGATGACTAAAAGAAATTCAAAACTTTCTTGAAACCAGATATCCTGGGGATCATTCTTTTTGATAACTTAACCAATCTCACATATATCCCCAGCTCAATTGGTTTAATGACTAGGCATAGATGGCAACATGAGAAAGAAAGCATTTACATTCTCACATGTGAATTGAGTATTAATAAAGGTCTAATTCCAATTTTTAAGATTTGGGTTTAGCAATATAGATTGAAAGGAGTTCCCTTTGAAAATCAGGATGGTGACTTCTGTGTGATTGGCTACTTGCATGTGGTTCAAGTATTAGGAAAATTGTGAAATTAAATGATTTACAAGATCAAATTTGTTTTGAGTATTGCTCTGTGCTTCAATTATATTCACTAAGATTGCATTTTCCATCTGATAGTGGTCTTATGATGTTTATTTTATGTTTATGCATGTTAGCTTTAAAAGATCAATGTTGATTCTTTTTATTGCCTATAATAGTTTGTTAATGGAAAGCATTAGCTTGAATTATGAGTAATCTAGTATATATTTTGGACTGCATTGCTTTAAATGACTGCTGATAATTCTGTGACAGTTCATTTCAGATGCTGAAATATATGACAATTATGTTAGAAATGAATGATATTGCAGGCACTTGATAAGTTTATTAAATATCAAGAAATTTGAATACTAAATGTGTTACTGATGAAACAATTCACTTAAAGTGGTGAGCCAGTGTGGAGGAATGGAACACATATAGACACTGGCAAAAGACAGACGTGACTTTGAATCCTACCACTTATGGTCTGTGTGACCTTCAGCAGGTTACTTAAGCTTTCTGAGCATGTCTATAAAATTTGGAAAATAATTCTTACTTTTTAGCATTGTAAGAATCAGAGAAAATTTTTATAAAATGCCTGGCTTAAAGTAATTTATACCTTCCTGCCTACTGTTAATTTATCAACTTAAATGATGCCGTACACGCAGCTTTGCCGTTCTAGATCACCCACCATATTATTAGATGAGCATACTGATTGGTCAGTCAATCCTCATTGGCTGTGTTGACATCTGTCTCTGCTGGTGACTTCATAGCACTTTAGATGAAGATGGCATTGCATATTGAAAGAGGGAAAGGAAAGAATTACACATATAAATACCTTTAGCCCAGTGTAACCAGGAGGAAGCCAAGGTGTACTCAAGAGCCTTTCTCCACAAAGCCTTCACCAATACACAGGGTGATATAACCTTGTCTCTGCTCATAAAGATAAGACAAAATCATGCCCTCCAGAGCAAACTTACCTGGCATTGTCAGTTTCGTCTCTCTCATACCTGCTGCCTCTCCCTAAAATTGAAGAACCAGTCTGTTTCTATTTTCCAAGGCAATACCTATTCTTTCATTGGTATTACAATCCTTTTCCCTTCGCAATCCTGAATGTCTTCATTTTCTTTATAATTGCCAGCATAATCATTCCTCTAAGGAATTATTGTTTGTAATCTTAACAACCAGTGTGTCTAGTCAAAATGGTACTGCCAATTTTTCCTACCCTTTATAGTAATCTAAATATTTTTATGATTTTAAAGCAAGCAAATCTTACCCCCGCCCCATAACCAGCACAAATTACAAGTTTCTTCAGCCCTATTGTCAAGATGACCATTCACAAACTGGGTTATCTAGAGTGGTTTTAATCCTGCAGCAGATTGTAACATGTATTTACTATGATGAGCTGGAGCGGGGGAGACTATACCCAAATCTTTTAGCAAAGCGTGTAAATATTTCACTGAAATACGCTACTCAGTTAACAAAAAAATAATGGGGCAATAAGAAAGTGAATACAATGCTAGCTAACTTATGCCCAGATGATGTAAATAGCACATTGAAGATAGTTCAGAAAGCATCATTGATTCTTCTTTTAACAGCTTCAACCACAGTCTGAATCATCAAGGTATATACGCATATCTGTTCATAAAATCTGCATTGGAGATGCATGAAGCAGAATTTGAAATAATTATTGATCAAGGAAATATTCAACATAGTTAACTATTTCAAGGTGCTTCATAGTATTTGAAAATGAGAATGTTCCATTTCATTATGAAAAAATTCAATCCGATCAATAATATAAGGCAGATTTCTCATTTACTGGTAAAACTTTAAGTATAATGGGAAAATTTTAAAACTGGAGCTAGAAGAGGCATTTAAATGTCATTTGGGTTATTTGCCTGCTATAGAATTGACGTAATTCAGTTTACGTAGATCATTATTGATTCTGGTTCTACAAGATGGGAATGAAAAATAGTATCTGCCATATTTTAAGGTCCACAATGCCAATATTTTTTCTCTCCTATATAACCTCAGTTTGTGGAAATGCAAGAATGTTTTCTTTCAGTCTATAGTAGACACCTCAAATTAAATTACAATCAATACTAGTTAATAAAATTACAGTGTAAAAATATATTTTCCGAACCTCAACTTATGACTGGCTAATAATAACAATATGGATTATATTAATATTCTACACCACACAAAGCATGGACAATTTCTTGGAGTTCTTTGGGAATTCCCTGAAGAACCATCCAGAGATAATCTTTTGTTATGTTTTTATGCATTCTTTCAGAGCTGTTTCTATTCTGTATTTGATTTTCTTACATTTTATAGAATTTATATTGCTACCATGACTACTTAAATTAGTTTATAGCAGTGGTTCTAAAATTCAGTATGCAAGCATCAGAATAAGATAGCAAGCCTATAAAGAGCATAGCTCCCTTAGCCTCATACATATGCCCACCTGCTCACTCACGCTCATTTCAAAGATTCTGATTCTGCAGAAGTGAGTTGGAGTCTAGAAATATGAATTTTAAAAATAAAACTTCAGATGGTTCTGAGGTGAGTAGATTGGACAATTGAAAAACACAGCCCTATAATTTTCTTTTTTGTGCTATCCTTGTGAGGATGGTGCAGCAAGGTTACCATAAATTTGTGCTAATTTGTTAAGAGTAATCTTTTTCAGGATTCAAAAGAATTTGAATGACAGAACTTATCTATTCGATACAATTTTCTGATGAAATCATCTTTATTTGGTGATTTTTGAAGGGAGTGAATCATTCATTACATTTTCAAGTCCTTTTATACGTGTGATTGAATCCCAGTTCTCTCCCACTCCTTGAGTCAATTTTCGTAGATAATATTCTCCTAGAAAACTGGTCATTGTATTGTAAAATTTATTTGTATTTGTGAGGTAGAAGTGGTTATATCTGATAGGAGTAATTTTGGCCTTTATTTTTATAAGTCTCTTCTTTTTTAATTCTTTTTGTTTACTTCTTTCTATGTCCAGTTTCTTCAGTTTAACACTTAATTTTTTTTGGTATTTCTTTTGTAGTCTGATATCTCTTAACCATGGACATAGTATATAGCTCTCTTTTGGTTTAGGTCTATTTTAATGTCTATCAATAAATTTTTTTTTACTCCTTGGATATCATTTTGTTAAATTTATTTCTGCATTTCATATAGATTTTATTGCTAAAGTGAATAGAATATTTTTCTCATTTTATTTTCTAAATGTTTATTTTTGTTATTGTAAGGATTTTGATTTTTAGGCAACTATGTTTATGTAAGGTTTTTTGTTTTGTACCTAGAAACTTTGCTGAATTCCTATTAATTCTGATGCTCTGACTAGTGATGGTCTTGGATTTTCTATGTAGACAACAACACATGTATATATATATATAAAAGATTTTCATCTTGCATTTTCAATTTTTATTCTTCTCTTTTCACGTTTTCTTTCTGTTTTTTTTTAACCCTGGCTACTAGATCCTCTAGTACAAGCTGAACAGCAGGGAGGGAAGAGAGCAACTTTACCCTGCAGTGACTTTAAGGCAAGCTTCAGAATTCTCATGATTAATATCTTTGTTGTAGTACTTTTTACAAAAAATAAGATGGGCTATTTCTCTGAAATACTTTCACAAATAGTGATTCTCTGTTCTATGAAGTTTGAATCCAATTGATTTAAACTGCCTGTGAGATCAGCTGGACCTGGAACCACTCAGGTTGTGAAGTTTTTGATTACCACTTCAGTGTGTTCTATCTCTTCACTTCCTACTCTTCTGAGTGGTTTTGCATTAAATACACCTCTTTGAAAGATCATATATCCAGGCTTTTTTTTTTTTTTTTTCGCTCTAGTAGAATAGGCACTAATAAGTACATATCTGTTTTTCTTGGTTCTATTTTTAGCTTTCCCTCACCTCTGTTGAGCTGGCATAATTACAATTTTTTTTTTGTCTTTTTCATGATAAATTAAAAGCAATATATTCAGAGTCTCTCCTTTGGAAGTTATCCTTTACATTTTAATACACATACTTATCAGGGTTTTTTTTCCTAGAAGTGTTTAAAAGTTTTAGCATTTCTATCCCTCATTGAACCACATGAAGAGCATTAGAAAATTTGTACAACTCACTCACTGTTTCCCAATCAAGTTTTATTTTAAAAAATTTTTCTCTTTTTTTAAATGTAAAAAATGAACTAAATATATTTTCATAGTCACTGATCAATTTGATTTCCTAAAATAGCTTGTGAATTTTTTGGACCTTCCATTCTTCCTAGAAACCTGTACCTTCCCTTGCTTTATAATTTTCCTCTCTAACTTTTTGTTGTTGTTGTTGTTGAGGAAGATTGGCCCTGAGCTAACATCCATTGCCAGTCTTCCTCTTTTTTGTTTTATCTCCCCAAAACTCCAGTATATCCTAGTTGTAGGTCATTCTAGGTCTTCTATGTGGGACACTGCCACAGCATGGCCTGATGAGCCCTGTGTAGGTCTGCACCCAGGATCCGAACAGGTGAACCCCAGGCCACCAAAGCAGAGCATGCGAACTTAACCACTCAGCCATGGGGCTGGCCACTGAGTAGAATTTTTTATAATTCATTTGGTGAGATTTGTTGAATGATATTGTCCTAGTGTTTGTATGAAGATATCAGGAAAGCTTTTGTATTAACTTATGAATTACATTAGCTTGACAGCCAAGCGAGAGTATCAGCTATGCCAAAACAAGATGACCAACTTCAGTTCACAGCAAGTGTTGATAGTCCAGGCCCAAGATGATCATATCTCTTCCCAATTTTGTATTCTCTTGTGACAGGTAATCTGGAGGGATTGATAGTGGAAAACTAGACAGACAATCTGTTAACTAGGATTGGTGAATTTTATCAAAAGGTATCAGGACTCCGTTATCCATCAGCTTGGGCTTAAGAGTCAAGATTGGCAAAAGCCAGGCAGAGCTCTATTTCTCAGCATGGCCTGAGGAACCAGGAGAGCCGTGCCATCAGTTCGCAGAAACAGAGATCTATGCCGATGCCCATTTATTGAAACAAGAGCATAGACCAGGTTGCTCTTCAAGGTTTCTGACCAGCAGCTACTGTAGGTCTAGGACAACTCAAAAAAAAAAAAAAAGGTCTAGGACAACTCAAAAAATGACCACATAGGAGCCCAACTATGGGGATTAAAGAATCTAGGCAAATTAACTAGGTCCTGACATAAGTTTTGGAGCTGAAGACAAAGCTTGGCTTTAGAATTTTGCCAAAGGCCATTTCTAATTTAAATGTTTACTTGTGGACTCACTAAGACATCCATTTTGTGGCACAACAACTTTGTACCTGCAGAAAAGCCTGTCTGATTAAATCTGAGCTTTCTAGGCTGTTTATGTTCGTTGAACACACTGTGCTTGAATTTGTAGCACTCTCCTAAATATCTAGACAAAATATGAACAATTTGTTTCCAAAGGAAAGCCCACAGTTTAAGGAAATTTTATCCCAAAATTGAATTTCTCTGTATTCACAAAAAGAAGAGATCTAAAATTGCTTGAGCATGTACCATATGCCTAGCATTGTTAGAAGGTACTTTACATATGTGGTTTTATCTAATTTTCAATCATAATCTATGAGAATTTATGACTGCTACTAGTCTGCAAATGAAGAAACCAAGACTGAAAATGATCACGTAATTTTCCCAAGGCCGCATAACTCATGTCTGATCAACTCTGAAACTCTTGTTGTTTCTATTCCACCAGAATGTTTTCCATAATCAAAGCATGTTGGCATGACTTAAGAAGTTCAGTCATCTATTTGAAGAGCTTTATGTGCCTTAAACACGAAAACTATTATATGAGCTAGAAGCAGCTTTAACATTACAGTCTTATTTTAAATAAATAGTATACACAGTATGGAAAAGTGACTACCCACTACATATCAAAATCATATGCCATCAAGTATTTTTTAAGCAGATGGATAATGATAATATTGTTTTACCTAAAACTGAACAAATCATTCATGTCAACATGTTTTTAATGTAAATTCAATTTAAATCTGACATGTTGATGGTTGGATATGAAGATGCTAACATTGATTTTTATTTTATTTTTTAATCATTTTTCTAGACGATTAGGGTAAACTAAGTAGCTCCTTGGATTTCCATGCAGAATATACATCAAAAATACATGTGACTTCACAGTTGAGGATATTTATCACCTTTTCTCCCAATTAAATAGGGAGAAGATCATATATTCTGAAGTATTTTACTATAACATTGCTTCCAGATTTTAAAGCATGGTAGAAAAATGTGATTTAGCATAATACTTTGCATTAGTGTTCTTTTAAACTTCAAAGACACAAGAAGTTCTCTTCAAAAAAGCACAAGATTTAGGTTTTAAAAATTCTTTTTAATCTCCCCCATAGTTCTGGTAATCAATACCTGTAAACCCAGCATAGTACAGGAAAAGTCAGCAGTTAAAAAGAAACATGAGATTAATAATATTGATGGTCCCTGGAAGGCGTTGGTTCCATATCTTCAACTAGAGAAACAATCAGCTCAATCTGTAGACAACGGATGAAGACAGTCTCTTTCAACTTACTGATATTTTTTAAAGGCACCACTTACAGCATTCTCTCTAAGAAATCATTCTATTTTGTCTTCATGTTCCTTTTGTTTTGGAAAATTTTAGTAAAATTTTAATGTAATCCTTTAGTTTGCTGATTGTGAAGAAATGTATTAATATGCTGAAGCATTTCTTATTTCTTGAAGCATAAAAATATGATAGAATGTCCATTCATGAATTATTTCAGTCATTCAACAATGCCATTATACATTAAGTACTATAAATTCAATAGCATTTCATGTGTGAGGAGAAAGGGCTACAAAGATCAATAAGATCTGATCAATGACTTCAAGTCAACAAATTCTATTTTAAATTCATCATAAATAAATTACTATTTTTAAATTATTCTAAGATCCCATCAACTGTAAAATGGATATCTCTTGAAGGATGTTAAAATGGAAAAATCTGTGTACCTTGGAACTAACAAAATATGGTGTAATAAAATATGGTATAATGCAGAGAATCTGAAATCAAAACTCATCTAGTTTTTTTTGATATACTCTTATTTTGTTTAATATCAAACTATAACATTTTTCATAGGCCACTAAATAATTTTTGAAAATATAATTTTAATGACTTCATATTAATCTATTATATGAGCCAACCATAGTTTACTAGTAAGGCCACTGGTCGTTGCTTTTGTATTTTTCCGTATACTAAATATTGCCTTCTTGAACATTATGCTCACCATTGAATACTTCCTCAGGATAAACTATTTTTTTTGCTTATTAATCTGAGATCAATAACTATAACACTATCATAACACATGATACTCTGAGCTGACTTTCATATATTTTTACTCTGAAACATTTTTGTTTGCATAAAATATTTTTATGATTTTTTTCCTTCAGGAAGGGTGTTTAGATAAGGCATTTTCTAAGCCTGCCACGTCTAAGAACTATTTTATCTACAGAGTGACTGGGTCATATTTATTTTTCCTCTGTAAATGTTACTCAGTTTTCTTCTGACGTTTTATGTCACTGAGATTTCGGAGGCCAGCTGCATTTTTGTTTCTTTCATTCACCCAGTGAACATTTATTGAGCATTCACAGGGTGCCAGGTGCTGGCAAACAGTAACCAAGATGGCAGGGTTATTACCTTTATGGACTTTTTTGTCACAAAGAGTCTATGTTTTTTGGGTAGCTACATTTTTTCAGCCTATATATTTAAGAAATAGTATTTCCTTGTCTTTTAATCCTTAAATTTTATGTTAAATTTTTGGATGGCAAACAGATTTTATCCCATCTTCCAAATTTGATGGATTGTTAATGGCTGCTTCCAGGGGGTTGTTGAAGAATTATGAGATTGACTTTGAATTCACCACGAAAAGAGCTCCATGATCAGTGGTTGTGCTATATCTCATGGTTACTAAGTATTTTCCAGTCCAACTTAAGGAAAGATCTCCTCGATATTTTTCCTGGATCTTGTTTATTCATTTCAATTTGTAGTTTCTTTTTTCTTCAAGTCAGCTCTCCTATTATTTATTTCTTTTTTGATTGATTCTTTACCACCTCTGTTCTTTCCTTTAGGAATACAGATTTTATACATCACACATCTCTATGATCTACATACCTTGTATTTCACCTTTACTTATTTTTATCCCTACCTCCTCCTTATGAATTTTGGGAAATATTTCAGAATTATCTTCTATATTCAATGATCTTTCTTCTTTCTCAGTGTAGCCACCCACTGGGATGACTTTTGTTATTTATTAATAAAATACTTTGTGTATCAGTCAAGGTTGGCAGGAAATGTATGGCATTCTCAAATTTGGTATGTTCAGGAAAAGCTTTAAAAAGGAACTAATTACAGATGTTTGGTCTGTATAGAAGGAAACCACAATGGGGAATGGATTACTCTGGCACTAGTAATATCAGTGTGCTATTCCTCCACTCTGCCAGCGCCTCCCATGCCTGAAGTGAAGTGACAGTAAAAACCTGGAACTAGAGCCAGCCATGTGGAGTGGGTCACCTGGTATTAGCTAACAGTTAAGAGCAGCAGAAAGTCCATAGCAACCCCATAGAGAGAGAGCCAAAGAATAATCAGTATAAAGATCTTTTAGAATAAAAATATAATCTTCTCTATTTACCAAGGGAATATAAAATAAAAAATTAAACTTCAAAGAAAACAGGCCAACAGTGTGACATAACTTTACATTAACAGGCAATATATGTTAACATGATATGGCAGAATTGAGACGAAACATATTAACCATATTAATAAATCAAAATGAGTTTAACTTACTTAGATCTGTCAGATTGAAGTACACAAATCAAAACCCAATTCTTTGCTGTGTACATGAGATGCATCTAAAAAGAACGTGATCCAGAATGGCTAAAGATAAGTCGATGGGAAAATATACCAGGAAATGCAATAAAAAGAAAGAGAGGGTAATGCCTCTGATATCAAGCAAGTCTTTCAGTCCAAAAAGCATTAAGTAATACAAAGGAAGTAGGATTGCCGGATTTAGCAAATGAAAATACCAAAATCTCAGTTACATTTGAATTTCAGGTAAACAGTGAATATTTTAATGTATGGATAGTCCATGCAACATTTGCAGTACTACTTAAAAATTATCCATTGTTTATATGAAATCTGAATTTAACAGGGATTCATGTACTTTTCTAACAATCCTCCTCTTTCCTCACTAAATAATGTTTACTGGAGCAAGCACAACCTATGGAATGTAATCATAACTTTATTTTTGTCTCTCACTGTCCCTTTAAATCTGCTGTTTTCCCAACAGGAATTCCTTCATCCCAATAGCATTTCTAACTCCTCCAGGGTTGCAGCCTGGGAAGGAAGAACAGATAAGGAGAGAAGGAAGTTCTGACTTGACTGATAGTGTTGTAGTTATTAGCATACAGACCCTCTTGGAATATGTTCAGAACTGACTAATCATTTCATGCATGGTTTCTTCAGAGATCCTCTTGCCATCTCTGGGGATATCT
Organism: Equus quagga; assembly: GCF_021613505.1. NCBI lineage: Eukaryota > Metazoa > Chordata > Mammalia > Perissodactyla > Equidae > Equus > Equus quagga. Next base: position 87,940,391 of record NC_060277.1, on the reverse strand, counting down.
CATTTACAGTTTACAGTTTCTTTGATATGGCTGAATGCATCTCACTTCTGCTGGAAGGTGCTCCTTCCTTCGCTCATAGGAATACAGCGCTGCCTTCGGGTTATCTCTGCTGATTTTGCCTTGCTCCTCCAGGTGGGCTTTAGAATAGGATCCAAGACCGCTTGCACGTGGCTGATAGCTGTATCACAGGAAGCGCTCCTCCATTCTTAGCTCCCATTAATTCTGGGAGGCTAACCACCGCAGCCACCTCTCCTTTGCTCAGCCATCAAAATAGCTAGACAGCCCTTTGGATTTTCTAGGGGGAAAGACATCAGTTCGCTCCGCTTTTTAGGCTGCAAAGGACAAGTGCTATGCTCTCTGAGCAGATGCCATATAGCTTCTTTCTAATGCTTTCTAACTCTTCTCTTGTATTTTGCTATTGAAAATATATTTGAAACATATATAATATCTTTTAAAAATCTACAGAAAAAGTTTAAAAGCAAAACTATATTTTAATGTGGGGAGTTACAAAATGATGTAACTTCATACTGCAAGCTTTGAAGGAGTATAATGAATAGCTGATGGTATGGTTGCATAATTTGACTCAATATTTCGAATCTTTTGAATGAAAGGCTTCCAGAGATCAAAGTGCCCACAACACAGTCTCAGTTTTTCTCAAGTTTCTTTACTGGAGGTAAAAATAAGACACAGCATCATGTGCTATTTTATAAATACCATCTTTATTATGAAAAGAATATGTTTATTATAGCAAAATGGAAAATAATGGAAAAAACAAAGCAGGAAATCAAAAATACGTAAAATAATCCTCACTAGAAATAACCACAATGACCATTTTAGCTTATACCTTTCTGTCATGTTTTTAGGTATAATTGTGCATGTATTTTTAAACAATGGTACACATACTGTACATATAATTTTTCAACTAATTATATAACATAAACATTTCTCATCCCTTTAAATATTCTTTTTCATCAAATTTACATTTCAATATATAATATCCTATAATTTATTTGCTCATTCCCCTATTTTAGGCATATTACAAATAATCCTGTGATGAATATCTTTGTATGTAAAGTTATCCTTCAGTTCATGTAATTTCCTTAGGAGAAATCCATAAGAGCTAATATCTGGGTCCAATGGCCTAAAATTTATAAAACATCTGAGCATATTGCCAAATAGTCTTCCATAAGCACTGTGTGCAATTGCACTAACCGCCAGCAATTTATGAGAGTGTATCTTCCGTTAGACTACCATCAATACGTGGTATGACTATAAAATAGTGATAACAAACATTGCTAATTTGATTTTTATTTTGTTGACTAATTCTATTCCAACATTTTTTTAAACTGTTCAATGACATTAGTATAAAAAGTCCACAAAATAGAATTTGTGTTTGCTTACAAAAGTTTGGGAAATGCCCAGAAAAACAAGTTTTCTTTACTATAAAGTTTCTCAGAGCTTTTAATGTGCTTAACATACTTTAACATGTTTCTTTCTGATGGAAGTGTTTTCTATAATAGGGATTTGTATTTTTTAAAATAATATTAATGAGGCCAAATTCAAGTTGAAAACCAGTATCTTTTGGCCTAAAAGTTGCTAGTTATGCTATTAGTCATTGTTTAAATTATCTTTCTTTTAATGTTGTTCTCTTTTGCTACACAATTGCCTGCATGCTGGGAGTAGCTGGCAATACATCTGTTCGGGAAAGGGAAAAAAACCCAAGTTTTGCTAATATAATATAAAATATTTTTCCATATTTTGCTTTTTTGACTGGTTGTATAGTCATCCATATTTTTGCTCCAGTAAAAGATCAAATCAGCTCTAAAATATTTCTTAGAACGTCCCTAGGCACTTTACTGTTAGGTAATTGTAACTCAAATGGGGGAAGGAAAACATTAAGGTTTATTTTCTGAAAATACTTTTCCCATCTTTCTAACCTGCAGTTTGTTCTCACTGCACCAACTAAAGGAGCTGGATATTATTTAAAGGGTAATATGCTATTACAGAAAAGATTCCTAGAGAAAATTGACCAATCTTTCAGGCATTCTTAGAATTTCAATCTTGTTATAAAATAAAGATACACATCGAATGGTGTTTATGTTTGCAGTTCTAGTTAAAGTTGCACATTATAGAAAGTGGGCAAATGAAACAGGGCATTTGAAAAGTTGTGAAGTGCTGTCTTTTCATAAAATGTTGAATTTGCAGGTGTTTGACCAAACTATCCATGAAAACCCAGATACAACTTTTTGAAATAATGAGTGATATTTCTTCATACCCCATCAAGACATAGGGCAAATGGGATGGAAACCATTCAGGTTGTACATAAAAAGGCCTGAGGGTGCTTTTTCTTTAATGCTGATGACACAGAAAATGTCTTATTGATACTGAGAAATCATGAACATCTTCTAGCAATAGTGAGGGGAGATTCTTTTTGGAAGGCAAGAAAATAAATTGAGAAAGTTTGTTAATTGAGACATTAATTAGTGAATTAATTAATTTTATAGAAAGAAGCTACTTTTTTTTTTTCAAGGAGGCCATGCAAGTTCCTACTTTCCCTGAAGCTAAATGGAAACCAAATGTCTGTTTAAGGAACAATTTACAACTCAATTTCTAGGGTCGGTGTCCATTCAACCGCCATTTTGCTATTTGTTTTCCATACGTGTTATGTCTTTCTTGTTCCTCTGTTCCTCCATTATTGCCTCCTTTTGTGTTATATATATATTTTTTCTAGTGTACTGTTTTAATTCCTTTATTGTTTCTTTCATTATACTTCTTGAGTTGTGTTCTTAGTCGTTGCCCAGGGAGTTACAATTAGCATATTAATTTATAATTTAGTTCAAATAAATATCAACTTAATTTCCATACAACACAAAATCTCTGCTCCTACATAACCCCATCTCGTCCCTCCTCCCTTGTGCTATAATTGTCATACAAATAACACATTTATATACTATAAGCCCTCCCTACAGCTTTATGATTATTGCTATATGCCCTTGTCTTTTAAATTAGATAGAAAAGAAATGTTACAAACAAAAATGCATCTGTTCTGCATTCTATGTTTCCCTATGTAGTCATTCTACTGGTGCTCCTTGTTTGTTTCATTTCTGCCTGAAGGACTCCATTTAGTATTTCTTATAAGGGAATTCTGCTGGAAACAAAGTCTCGGTTTTTGTTTATCTAAGAGTATCTTAATTTCTCCTTTATTTTTGAAGGATAATTTTGCTTGATACAGAATTCTCAGCTGACAGTCTTTTTCTTTCAGTATTTTAAACATGTCAACCAACTGTGTTCCGGCCTCCATGGTTTATGATGATGAAATAGCTGTTTCTCACCTCTTGAGGCTCCCTGGTAAGCGATGAGTCACTTTTCTCTTGCCATTTTCCAGATTCTTTGGCCATTTTCCAGTTTGACCATGACGTGTCTGAGTGAGGATCTCTTTGAAATTACATTCTTTAGAGTTTTCTGAGCTTCTTGGATGTGAGATTAATGTTTTAAAGACTTTTAGTCACTATTTGTTCAAATATTTTTTCTGTCCCTTTCTCTGTCTCTTTTTTTTTTCTCTGTCTCAAATATTTTTTTCCTATCTCTTTCTTTCTAGAACTCCCACTTTGTGTATGTTGGTTTGCTAGATGGAATTGCAGGGATCTCTAAGGCTATATTCATTTTTCTCTATTTTTTCTTTCTGTTCCTTAGATTGAATAACCTCAATTGCCCCATTCTCAGGTTCACTGATTCTTCCTTCTTCCAGTTCACATTTGATGTCGAGTCTATCTAGTTAAATTTTCAACTCCAGAATTTCTATTTGTTTCCTTTTATAATTTGTCTCTTTATTGATATGCTCTATTTGGCAAGACATTGTTTTCATGGTTTCTCTGCACACATGATTTCCTTTAGCTTTTTGAGCATATTAGAAACAGTTGATTTAAAGTCCTTGTCTAATAAGTCCAATGTCTGGACTGCTCGAGGGACAGGTTCTTTTAATTTCTTTTGGTTTTTTCCTGTGTATGGGTCATACTTTTGTTTCTTTATGTGCCTCATAATTTTTGGTTGAAAACTGGACATTTTGAATATTTTAATGTGGCAACTCTGGAAGTCAGATTTTCCCCCCTTCTCAGGGTTATATTTTTTTAAGTTTTTGCCACTTGTTGTAGTCGTTTATTTGTCATTGTTATTGCTGTTTGTTTAGTGACTTTCCCGGACTAATTTGGTAAAGTCTACATTCTTTGTTGTATGGCTACTGACGTCTCTGCTTGATTAGCTTAGTGGTCTGCTAATAATTGGACAGGGATTTCCTTAAATTCCTTGAAGCAGTGAGTCTCCCAGCCCTTGCTGAGATACTGTGTGTGTATGTTGGGATATGCTTCCAATCTTTGACAATGCTGCCATAATCTTCACTTCCTGCTTGCACAGAGCCCCAAAGTCAGCCAGAGGTGAGACATTAGAACCTTCTTATGCCTTGGCATGTGCACCACCTTGCCCATGTTTGTGGTATTCTAGATTACTCAGAATATTCTAGAACTTTACAGAGCTCCCTGTGGAGTCTTATTCCCTCGTATTTCCTTTTAAGCTTCCTTGGTCAGCCTATTATTAGCCACAATGGATATTGTTGCCTCAGGCAGCTGTGATGCTAAACAGTTGCTATGATTGTTTGGGACAAATACCCCAAGGATAAAGCTGTTTGCACAGGGCAAGCTCTGAGTCAGGTTAAGGAAAGACAAGCTCTGAGAACGGAGCTTTTTGAGGAGCTTCCAACCTGGTCCATATGTGACAATTATCTAAGGATGGGGCTTTTATTCCATCTCGTGTTGCCCTCTCCAGTGGCCGGTGGCCCTCTGATTTTCACAGCTATCATCTCCGTGAAACTCCTGTTGTTCAAAGCTGCTGCAGATTGGGAGAGGAGGATGGGAACTGAACTAATTAAGACTCCATAAACCCTACTTTTCTTACTGAGATGCAGCCAGTTTTCTTGAATAAACTCTCCTCACATTGTTGCCAGCCTTTGGTTAATTTCTAAATTTCTGAAAAAGTTGATTTTGACAAGTTTTGCCTGGGTTCTTCTTCCTTTTGTGGACTTTTGGGGGTCCTTATTCTGTTATATCACAAGTACTTCCCAAAGTTCTTGCATGTTTATGACAGGTTGTTGTGAAAGTTATATATGAATTTAGATGGATATATGATCCACTGACATATTTTCTTTCTTTGACTATCAAAAAATGTTAATTATTTTTCTGGCATTAAATGATACTGTCAATAAAAATCTGGTCATTATCTTTTTTGCTTTTTCCTTTAAGCGATGTAATCATTTTGCCATTTTGTCCACACTTTTTGTTTCTTTTCCTTCTAGAGCTTCATCTCAAATGAAGCATTCTGACATCATTTTCCCTAATACATGGTATCCTTTCGATGTAATTTCAAGTATTTTTTGCTTTTTTAAATTTCAGTGACATTTTTCTGAGTATATATTATAGCATTTGTTCTGTTTCACTATTTTGCTTTCTTCTTTGGGGACACTTGTTAAAAATATATGCTCAATTCACTTTCATTGTCTTCTTTATCTGTCACTTTATTCAATATTTTTATCTCTTCCTTTGTTTTCTTGGTGTTTGAATTGTCCTTTTTTTCTTTTTATCTCAGAGCATTCATTCCTGTGTTTCTTTCAGTTTAGTGTTTATTTCCGAAATGAAATTTTCTTTTATTTCCTGTCTTTCTTGAATTCTATCACCTTATTTATGAGTTTTCTAATTATTATTTATGTTATTATTTCATATTTTGGATTACTTTTAGATTGTTTTGAAATATAAGTTAGAGATTTATCTGTTTTATGTGCATATATTTGTTGTGTGATCTCATTGTCTATAGGGACAATATTCTGCTCCTTTTCCTTTCTTTTCTTACACTAACTTTCTGTGAGAGTCAACCATGATCCTTTTAAGTTACTCATTTGTACGCCATCTTTGCTTTCTAAGATTTTGATGGGTAAGACTAGATTATCTCTCATTTGCTCTGATGTTCCTTCTTCTCTTGTTTCTGTAATCAGTTGAGAAATATTACCTGCAGTTTCTGTGATCTTCTGGATCTGCCCTCTTTCTCTTTTCTGTATATTAGATATTTTCTGCTTTTTCTCTTTCCTTTTCTATTATTTTCTTTATCTCTCTTAATTCATACTACTCCCAACCATGTCTCTCCAATGGAAGAAAGATCCTTCTGGTTATTTTTGAGAGCTCATGGGGCCCAAATACTGCATCCCCTTCGGATTTTACTCTGGACCACTTGCATTAACCCATATATTAAAGTATGCCAAAATACCACCCAGTTTTAGAGGCTCTTCTCAAATTGGCCCCTGGTTCTTCCCATGAAGTTCAGTTTGCTCTTTGAGGGTTCTCATCTTCTCAGGTCCCTCAGAGGCCCCAGTGAGTCCCTGAGACTATATGGGGCTTGTGGTTGTCAGTGCTTTGTTCTCACTCACACACACTTTGGGATTCAGAGGAGAAACTTGTTACTTAACTTTTTTTTTTTTTTTTGAGATATGATCTGCATGCCTGGATATTCTGCCTTTTTGATGGAGATGACTGGAAATAATCCAAAACATATTCTACCATCGCCACCACTTTTACAAAATATACCCTACATATGGATTTTTTTGTTCAGTCTTTCCCTTTCAATACTCTTTAGAAATTATGCCTGGGTAGTCTAGCTTTCAGAGTTGTAGACAGGGAACCTGATGCCAACATTTGTTTTCTCTTTGCTTTAAGCCTTTTTGTTTGTTTGTTTCTGCCTATAAGATTTGAAGTTTTTATTTTTGCTTTAAAGTCAAAAATCTCACCAGCATATGTCAAAGTGTACTTAGTCTCTTTTAATTCCTAGTGCCTGCTATTCATCGAATCTTTCTTCTTTCTACTCTTTTGAGGCAAAATTAAATTATATATTTTCAAGAAAAATATATTGGAACAGAACAGAGCAGGAAGATAGCTGACAGAACTTATCTCAGGACTGCAGAGGCATCAACCACCTTCTGTGAGAATCACAGAGAAAAATGTAAATCATTGGGATGTTTTAGTATACCTTTCTTTGGTTATTGTGCATAACGCAAAGTTTGTGTTCATTGGTTATTTTTCTTTTATTGCTTCTCTTTTAGTCTACTCTCTTCTCTAATTCTCGAATTGGTTTTATACATATATATATGTGTGTGTGTATGTGTGTATATATATATTACATCGCCTGGCTCTATCTTCTAGTCTCTTATCTCTTCCCTTATCTTCCCTTTCATTTGAATGTGAGAAACATTTCTTCATCTGCAACTTAAATGGACTGTTTGTTTTTTGCAGTAATCAATGTGCTATTTATCCTCACCATTGTATTTTTTTAGGGGGTGGACGGGAGATTAGCCCTGAGCTAACATCTGCCACCAATCTTCCTCTTTTTGTTGAGGAATACTGGCCCTGAGCTAACATCTGTGCCCATCTTCCTCTACTTTATATGTGGGATGCCTGTCACAGCATGGCTTGATGAGCGGTGTGTAGGTCCACACCCAGGATCTGAACGGGCGAACCCCAGGCCACCAAAGTGGAATGTGCAAACTTAACCTCTGCACCACCGGACTGGCCCCCTCACCATTGTATTTTTTATTCAATGATAATCTTCTTATTCGATTGTTCATAGATTGGGTCTTCTTGAATCATATTGCATGTGTTACTTGGTTTCTTTTTATGTTTCTAATTTTCCCCATTCTCACTATATGTGTCTTTCAAATGGCACCATTTGTTCTGAATATTATTTTCCTTGTTTTTAATTACTGAAGTTAACAAATTCCTCTTGTTCCTAGTCTGATGGTTTACTTTCAAAAGGTGGTATATTTGCAACTATGATGGGTTAGATATTTTTATAACAATCTGTTCAAATTATTAAATTCTGTACAAAAGAAAATCTGTGTTTTCCCCATTTTGACAGTTTAAAAGATTCATTACTTGAAAGAATTAGAAAGTAAGCTACAAACTGACAAATTTACTGGATAAAAAGATTTACTGTCACGGGAAAGGACTTTTCCTTTCTATTCTTCTCTTCGTTCTGTTTGTGTGGCTATGATTAACTGAGACATAACCCCACCTTTCCTAATTGTCATTACTACTCTCATCTGGAGACTTCCGGAGCTCTCCTTTACTTAAAATACTCTCTGAGCCAGGGGTAAGCTGGGTGTGACCACAGCGTCTGATGCACTTCCTGAAGTCTCATAAAGGATCAGGCTTAGCCCCAGCAATTGTTTCATGATCTCCCAACCAACAGTCTGTGTTACAGCTGAAAGGGAAATAGCCTGAACTAGAGAGGAACAAGCCAGGCTGTGTAACGGAGTGGAATTCTAATTACCTGTACACAGAGAAGTAACTAATACAGGAAGAGTTAGTGTTACCGCCCAAGGGGGGTCGTCTGCCCACTGCAAGACATGTCAATAGTCAAGAGACAAGGTGGTAGGAGAGAAAAGGTTTTACTACAGATTGCTAGCAAGGGGGAAGATGGCCAGCTAATGTCCAAAAGAATAATCTTATAGAACAATGACTACAGGCCAGTTATTTAAAGGGCTGGTCTCCAGGTGGGGGAGGCAGCTGGTCTCCGGGTGAGGCAGACACCTGCTCTCAGTTTCTGATAGTCTTTTATTTTGCTGGATATGCATCAGAGATGGGAAACAACACCCTATACCCTGATCTTTCAGTTGTCCTTGATGATGGCCATCAGCATGGACTCCCTGCCTGGAGGTCATCACATTCCTAGAGAACTCAAAAGAACAAAGCTATCATCTTATTGCAGCTGGGAGGGACCATAAAATCTACAGAGGCTGTCTGGGCTAGTTAGGTCATCTAAAGTTACAATATGGTTTCTTTTCTACAATACGGCATCCCTTATGTCAACCTCATGTTGAGCCGGTATCATTAGTGATAAGGAGAATGGTTGTATTACTAAATTTCATATGACAGTCAAATTTAACGAGAGCCTTACTCCCCTCTCCAGCTGGCAGATTGACCATTAAAGTAATGCCTCCCTCTTTCCTTACTCTACTACCCCGGGAAATTCTTGAAGGAAAGTGAGCGCTGCCACCAGTCTTCTGGTTGCTGCCATCCAGTGAATTTCCTGAAATCCATAAATTTAAGACTTACTAGGTACCAGTACAACATAATTTTAAGAAGCCTAGGTTCTAAATCCTGGCTATCCATTAGATTCTAGAAGTTTTTCTTTTCTTTTGGTTTTTAGCACTAATGTCTAGGTCCCACCCCAGACTAATTAAAATAGAATGTCTATCTGATTGCTATTTTAAAAATTTCCCCCAGATGATTCTAATGTGTGGTCAAGATTAAGAGTCATTGTTTTGAGACCTATATTTGTATCATTTCTTTTCCCTTGACAAGTAGTATGACCAAGCCGTATCATCTGGGTTATCTGTAAAAAGGAAGTAGTAAGAGGGCCATCATGATAAGGATCATAAACAGATTCCTATACCTGAAGAGGTGTCTGTGTGGGAAGATGGGGCTGGGGGTAGGAAAAGCCAGTTATATTCTTGAGAGAGAGCTATTTGCCTGAGATAAGTTAACAATAATTTATTGTATTCAGTGGATATAATGTATTGTTATTAATCTTAAAGTTATCCTTACCTTCCAAGAAGGAGGATGCTCTCAGAGTATTAAAATATGTTGATTTTCTAGTGGCCACTTAAAAGGCAGCATTTATGGGACTTGATAAAGGAAGTGGAGCTGGAGCAAATAAAAAAAAGAATAAGGTATAGTTCCTATCGTCATGGAATTTAGGGCCTACTTGTGACACTAGGGGGAGACATATAAAGTGTTGTGATAACTGCTTTGATAAAGGGAAGTCCAGAGTGGTGTACACTTAACTCAGATTTCCTGTTCGTATGTAAGTGGTCGGGGAGCAGGGAAGGTATGTGTGGGGCATCTACAAAGTCTTAGTATAAAGAGCATTGTATGGAGAGCACTGAGTGAAATACAGAAGCTGTGGAACCCACGTAACCCAGACACTTCCTAGTTACATAATCCTGGCTGAACACTCAAGTCTCCCTGAGTCTCCTTTCCTCACACTTAAAACTAGTATGATAATAATTGGCATGTGCAACTTTTCAAGGATATTGTGAGAAACGTCATCACGTAATAATGTAAGTGAAAGCAGTCTGATAATTACGAAGTACTATATAGATCTCATCTCCTACTACTATTACTTATAACTTCACGCTTTCTTTTAGTGTCATGGCACAAACCATCTTTGTAAAACATAATATAGCTAACATAATGAAAAATTGGCAATCAAATATAATAGGGAAGATGTGTTATATTTCATAAATGCTAATCACCTAATGAAGAGTTGTGTATATCTTGACTTTGATTTTCACAAAGTATTCAGTTGTGCTTTTTTGGTTGGTGATGGGTTCATACTTGTTATTCTGCCTCACATATTTCCTTAGGGGGAACAATACTATTGTTCCAGTGTTCAGGAGGAAAGAGGACTGGAATGGGGCTATTACAGATTCTTCTCTCCATTCCACTCCGCTAAGCCTCCTATGGAAGAACTCTAAACAATTGGCACAAAGTGATTGGCAAGCTGAGAGGATGAGACAAAGATGCTTTCTGTTGCTAATTTATCTTTTCTTTTTTTTAACCTCTTGCCCCTCACATGCCACCAAGCCTCTACAATGACCTGGTAAGAGTATGTGGGTTTGCGTTGTACTGTGCCCTGGGTATCAGAATCATAATTTTGCCTAATTATCATTGAATCCATAATTATAAAGCATAAGCAACACACCAGCTTACAGTTGTTGCTTCAAGCAAAGTTGCTGTGGTAACAGATAACATAAGTAATCCTGGTTGACAACAGTAAACATTTCTTTCTCCTGTTACATAAGCTGTGGCTCGACTTGCCTCTGCTCAGTTTAGCAAGATGCATATTTTCATTCTGGGGCCAGGCTAGGTAGCTCCTATCTGGGACATGCCATTTTCCTGCCAGTGGCCAAGAATGGAAAAGAGCTTAACCTAACCACACAATCACCCTTAAACTTCCACTGGCCATGGAAAGCATCCTATTTCTTCATTTCCTGTTGACCGCAGCATGTCCTGTGGGGAAATCCAAAGTCAATGAAGCTAGGATATGTACTCCACGTATAGGATGCATGTGCAAGTCACACGATTGTGAGCAGAGGGGCCTGGTACATGAAAGGGAATAATAATTCCACCTAATACTGGCCAGGTGGCATTTGCTCCAGAAAAATCTAAAATCCAATCAGTCATAGGAGTGAGGGTCACCCAAATAAGAGTATGCAGAACGAGAAGTGGGAATAGAAGAATTTTGAAGTTAATTTTTACAGAGTCAGATTTACAGAAAATAATGGAGGGGCCAGCCCCGTCGCCAAGTGGTTAAGTTTGCGTGGTCCGCTGCAGCGGCCTGGCGTTTCGCTGGTTCAGATCCTGGGCGCGGACATGGCACGGCTTGTCAGGACACGTTGAGGCAGCATCCCACATGCCACAACTAGAAGGACCTGCAACTAAGATATACAACTATGTACCCGGGGGGATTTGGGGAATTAAAGCAGGAAAAAAAAAAAAAAAAGATTGGTGACAGTTGTTAACTCAGGTGCCAATCTTTAAGGAAAAAAAAAAAGATTGGCCACAGTTGTTAGCTCAGGTGCCAATCTTAAGAAAAAAAATAAAATAAAATAAATGATGGAATTTTATTTTGCATTTTCACTTTTTCCCTGGATATTTTATCATGGGAGAGACTCCACATTATTCAAAGTGAAATGATCTATTGTAATGCATACCAGTGTCCTAGGTTGACACTGCTCCCTGGTCCCAGGAAGATAAACCACATTTCACATTTGCTATTGGGGGTGTACTGAGGATGGGAATAAGGTTGCGTTAGCCCAGTCTGATCTGTCTCCTACACTTCTCATTTTCTCTCTCCTGTGTAAATAGACAAGGAAGCTTTTCACCTGGGAGCAAGAGGAGGCAAGCAATTTACCTGCCACTCTTCTCTACCTGCTCCGTTAAACATCCCTTCCTAAGAGGAGCATGTTATCTGTCTCACTGTTTCTCACAATACCTTCTCTGGATTTCTCTTGTCTTGACAGGCTGTAAAACAGGCTATGACCCTGAGGCAGTAGGCTAGTGAAAGTGCTCAGAATTTGTTCTACAGGTGCAGAGGCCCCAGATGCTCCTCTCTAACGTCTAGAGCAGAGCTTTCCAATAGAAGAGAATGGAATGTGAGCTGCATGTGTAGTTTTAAATTTCCTAATAGCCACATTAAAAAAGTAAAAAGATCAGGTGGCATTAAATTTAGTAATATATTATTTTCAACCCAATATATTCAACCTATTATCATTTCAACATGTAAGCAATATAAGAATTATGAATAAAACATCCTATCTTCTTTTTTTCATTAAATCTTTGAAGTCCAACGTGTGTTTTTTGTTGTTCTTGCTTTAGTGAGGAAGATTGGCCCTGAGCTAACATCTGTTGCCAATCTTCCTCTATTTTGTAGAAACACCGCCACAACATGGCTTGACGAGCTGTGTGCAGGTCTGCATCCAGGATCGGAATCGGTGAACCCCAGGCTGCTGAAGACAAGCATGTGAACTCAACCACTACACTACTGGGCCAGCCCCTCCAACATGTATTTATACTTAGAGCACATCTCAGTTCAGATGAGCCACCTTTCACGTGCTCATGGGATACATGTGCCTAGTGAATCCCCATTGGATGGTGCAGGTCTGGACTTCTGTTTTTGTTTCCATTGGAGGTTAAAAGACATTGTAATTTCCTGGATCGCTCTCTTAAAATGGTCCTGAGGTGCATATTACAAAATAGCATACCAGCAGAACCGTATTCTATTACTTACAAAAGGGAAGCTTACGGTCTACCTTGATCCTTATCTGCTTCTCTGTATCTGTTTTCGCTTCGTTCAGCACACCAACTATTAAAATTGAGAAGCCTGACTTATATTTCACCTGGATGAGAGACATTCTACCTTACCAGGCCGGTGGATCCGCGGTCTCCTGCAAGATCAAACCAATATGATTTCTGAGCTCAAGACTTGTACATTGTAAGAGTTGACAGAAGGGTAAACTACTCATGGGTAAAGCTTGCAACGTTTTTAAGGGCATGGAATATTTCGAAACAATTTAACAGAAGAATTCAACATCTATTTCATCTGAGGTAGAAACACATGGTCTTCCTAATTGCACTTCTTATACTTTCAACAGCAAATTTTTTTTATTAATTCTTACTCTAGCTAAAGTGGAAAACTCAGGTAAAGGTGTTATATATACATAGTGCAATAAAAAAGGGACATTTTCAATTCCAATAACAAAGTTTATATACCATCGACCTTTAACTTGATATATTTGATACCGTCCAATAAAGATAATTACTTTCCAGTTGTAGTGTAATGTCATGGTGTGTGACCATTCACAGTAATAGAAATCTTTATCTGGCTGCCAATAAAATGGCAAAAAAAAAAATCCAATTAATGAAGTTCCAAAGTGTCATAATAATAATTACCATATCAAAGGGATATCTCACTTGATTAAGTCATTTTATAGAGACTTTAGCAGCAATTTCAACTATTCTATCGGCTATCAAATGTAGATAAAGAAAAGAAAGATGCTTTGAATACCCACACGTGTTTTTACCCACTTTATGGACTCATCTAAGTCTTTAAAACACAAAGGACTAATTGTGTGGCTCAATTATAAAAGGCTCCACTGCAACGCTGTGGAGCACTGTAGTGCTCTGTCACTTAAAATTCTGATCTCTATTATTAACCACAGATTTCAATGGATGGATGGTGCTCTTATTCTGCTTTTCCACATGGTTAATTAATTCTAGAAGTATGTAAGACGTGTGCAAAGCAGTATGAAATAATCATTAAAATTATAGGAACTGTAGCCAGAATACATGACTTCAAATCCTAGCTCCGTCACTTCCTAGCTCTGTAATCTCGAGCAATCTATTAAAACCCTCTGTACTGTGATTTCCTTACCTGTAAAAAGGAGATAAGAACATTAACTAACCCACAGAGCTGGGTGAGGATTAAGGTAATTAACAGATGCAAAATTATTCAGTTCTTGGTATAGAGGAAGTGATGGGTAAACTTTTGGTGATGATGTTTATTAGTCACAGTAGTACTATTAACGTCGTTATCTGTAAATCTGAACATATAGTATTTGGATCACCTTTAAACTAAGAAATCAAAATGTCTGCATTCTGGGATTTTTTAAAAAAGATTTCAACCTTATTACTCAAATTTAAGTTCTCTTTCTTCATTTTCTATCAAAAATTTCACTGTGGAAAAGTAGTTGTTATTCAAAGAAGATGAACTCAAAGATATGCTGCCTATCCACTCCATGGTCCATAAGAGCTGCTCAACAAATATCACCTGCTTTTCTTGTTATTTTATTATTGTTTATCCACCTATCTAGATAGTCTGAGCTCTAACCTTTGAAAAACTTAGAGATCCATGAAGTTATAAACCAGTGGCCAGTTTATTACCCCACTGAAATACTTCACCCCTTATTATGATCAATATAAATAAAGATGCTTCATTAATCCATTCACTCTACAAACAATATTTATTTAGCACCTAGAATAAAGCTGAGCACTAAGGTTGGTACTAGGGCTAAACACGAGGGCTCTGTGCTCCAGGAGCTTACGGTCATGTAAACCAATGGTTTCCAGAACACGGTTAGATTTTGAGATTTTGGACAAAAATATTCACATTTCTGTTTATCTTTTTATCTCATCTTTTTAAATGTTTATTTCGTATAGTGCAAATTCAGGTCTGTTGAACTCAAAAGTACATCAAATCTCAACATCTAACTCTGTTCTGGAGACCATTGGTTTACATGACTGTATATGAATGTATTTCAGAAATAAAAATATCCACGTATTGAAAGAATTAAAAAATTATACGGAGTGGGGCATGTGATGTACCTGTTTGGAGATCATGATATAAACAAGTCTCATACAATATGAAAAGTATGGTGACAGAGATCCATAAAGTAGGAAGAGATGGGGAAGAAGACAACTTTAAACATGGAAGTTTAAGGAAAGCTACATCCTGGTGATGGTACTTGTGATTTATGAAAAATGAATGGGTAATTGTCCACCTAGAGGGTGAGAGAGTGGAAAAGCTGAACGAGGCCTGCAGCTATTTAAGGCTGAGTGTGTCGCATCAAAATGGCATGGGGATATGAATGACGACGATGGCTTCATGACTGATATGAAGAGAATGCTGGGACCAGGTACTGTCAGTAATAAGCAGAAGCTAGCTCATGGATGCAGACATAGCTCTGCATGTCATGCTTACGAGTTGAGATTTTGTTCTGTGGGCAATCGAGAAATTGTTGGAATTTAAATAATGGAATAACATTCAGATTTGAATTTCAGAAAGATAAAAATATTAAGATATAACATTTATCTAGTGCTTACTGTGAGTCAGGTACTGTGCTGGGCGTTTCTTGCGCATGCTATGATTAAATTCAACGTTCGTGCTCTCTGGGGTAGGAACTATTAGTAGGTCTGCATATAGATAGTAAAGAAGAAAGACTATCACTTACTGGCCCAAGACAGAGAACTAATAAGTGATATAGTGCTAGGACTCAAATTCAGGTCTGTTGAACTCAAAAGTACATACTTTTTGTTGTAATAGGAGGGTGGAGTATGGTGTAAGACTAGAGACTGTTAATGATCAGTTGCAAACACACTGAGAAGAGATGATGAGAGCCCAGGCAACAGTCCTGACCTAGGAGCAGGCATTGAGATCAGGAGTTCAAATCAGTTCAGCAAATATTTAAGGGGTGCCTCCCCTGTGGGCAGGCAGAATTCAAAGTGGCCATTGCTTCTACTGGCAGCATTACTATCAGATACGTTGTCCATTATGACATTCAATATCCCCCTCATAAAAAAATTGAGAGATTTACTTTCATGAAAATGCCTGCATTTCTTAATAAGCAGGTAAGATTCCTAGTATAAGACCACAGGAATTATATAATTTCACAAGTTTACCTTTATGTGTCAGGTTTCAGGAAGCTGGGGGTTAAAGTTAGTGACCAATTACCTTACTTATAGTAGCCTAAATTTTCTGTGTTCTTAATTTTACCCCTCTTGTATATTCAAAAAAGTTATTCTTTATGGCAATTCATCTTTTATTAAAAGTCATATCAAGTTTGGAGAGCTGACCTGGTGACATAGTGGTTACGTTCACATACTCTGCTTCAGCAGCCCACGGTCAGTGGGTTCAGATCCTGGGCACCGACTTACACGCCACTCATCAAACCATGCTGTGGTGGCATCCCACATACAAAGTAGAGGAAGATTGGCACAGTTGTTAGCTCAGGGCCAATCTTCCTCAAGCAAAAAGAGGAAGACTGGCAACAGATGTTAGTTCAAGGCCAATCTTCCTCATCAAAAAAAAAGAACAAGAAAAAGAAGTCATATCAATTTTTGGAAAGAAATATACCATATGACATAAATGGCTATGGAATAAAAGCTATAATTAAAAAACTGGTGTCCTGCAATTATAAACATATACAGCTTTCCCACTTTGAATTGAGATAATTTATCATATAAAAAAGGAAAGAAAAACAATCAAAAAGTTAAAATATTTTGTAATCACATGAAGTGTTCCAAACTCCAAACAAAATCCGTTACTAAGACTCTTTAATAAACATATCTTCTTGGGGCTGGCCCCGTGGCCGAGTGGTTAAGTTCGCGCGCTCTGCTGCAGGCAGCCCAGTGTTTCGTTGGTTCGAATCCTGGGCGCGGACATGGCACTGCTCATCAAACTACGCTGAGGCAGCGTCCCACATGCCACAACTAGAAGGACCCACGACGAAGAGTATACAATATGTACTGGGGGGCTTTGGGGAGAAAAAGGAAAAAATTAAAAAATCTTAAAAAAATAAAAAATAAAATAAACATATCTTCTTCACACCGTGACCTCTATATCTTTTATTGGAGGATTAATAACAAGTATCTTAGCAACCACACCTGGACCCAAGGCACATGGGAAAGTCTTGGCAGCATTCAAGGTCAAAATTCTCTAAGCTTAGACCGAATGCCAAGAAACAATATGCCATTATGCTTCTAGAATGTATTAAATTTGTATAGATGGAAAGAGAAAAAGAAAACAAATAAAAGACAGGAAAAAGGAAAGAAGAAGGAAGAAAAGAAAGAAAGAAGGAAGGGAAAATGCCTAACAGATAGGTAAATAGCTATTCAATTATGATAAAGCCGAAGGATCTAGTTTAAGCAAATATGAATTCAGGTATCCATCTAATGCCAGCAAATAGTAGGCTGACTTTTAGGCTTATGATCATAACTATGGAAAGAATTAGTATATAATTAGGACAGTTAGTGATTCTGAGTTTGTTACATCCACTGAAAACATAAAGTCTTCCTTTATAGTTTTTCTCCAATTTCTACATGTAGAAAAATGAGAGTAACAATAACACATATAAATGTTTTCCATCACTTTGCTGTACCAGGTCAGCCCTTGGATATTAACAGTATTCAATGCCTTACTAGCAATGTTATAAGAATGAAATTATAGCAAAGTCGTTGGAAAACATTTATAACTGTCGTAAGTGTGGAACACGACAGACGATGCATATGGTGAGATTTCTCCAAGATTGGGGATTGGCCCACAAAGTCCAGAAAAGATTATAGAGGCGAGACATTCTAGAGAACATTGCTGAGATAGAGTACATGTGTATTAATTTGCCTGATGAATCCTAGGGCAGGTTAAAATTAGCAACCCAAATTTAATCATTTTGACTAAAAGAAAAAATTTAAAATTATACCAGCTCGGAACTCATTAAAAAATTATGTCATCTATTCATTCTGACTCAGTTTTGATCATTATATTCACATTCTATGAGTCAGAAAAATGAAATGCCTTAAAATTCTTACAATTAATGTAATGAATAATTTTGAGAATGGATCTTACTAAAATATTAGATATTTAATGTTGAATTACTGGCTCATACAGGGCATGGAGAAATGGTTTGAGTCTCTAAGAGGGAGTCACAGAACTTTATCCTCAGGCAGGAGCACTTTGCCATAAAGAGATTTCATTTTTACTTTCAAACGTGATTGCAGGGGTTAAAAAAGCAAAATGTAAGACTGAAAATAAGACCCTAAGAACATTTCAGTAGAAAACCTACACACAGCCTTATGATTTTTCCCCCGGAGAAAACACTAAACAGTAGAATAACACACATGCATTTTTTTTCCTAGCAGAAAGAGATGTTAGAAGTTGTTCTATTAATGTTCCTTATTCTGTAATAAAGACCAAAATGCAGAAAATAATGAAATGGGACAAAAATCCTCCTGCCCTGATTCCAAGTCAAATGCTGTTGTTTTTCCCTCTCGTGACATTCAGTTAAAGTACGTAAAAATAAACGAATAATATAAGGTAACAAATTAACACAAAGATTTAGGAAATTAACCAGGGGAAAGGGGCCCTAGATGATCAGAGAAGTTTTACGGAGGAAGAGGGACTTGCGCAGGATCTTGAAGAATGTAGATTTCAGGTAAGAACTAGACTACAGGGGGAGGCCAGCTTGGAGAGTGAAATATTTCTACTCTATGTCATAGACGGTAGGAGAGGGCGAATTTTCTATTCTCTCTCCCCTAACTACACTGCAGCAAAGATTTTAGTATCCCTCTCAGCCAGATATTCCCATTAATTTCTTATATTTTTAAGCAAGAATGAATATTTCCAAGACACTTTCATACATATTACGTCTTTGGCTAACACAATTACGCTGTGAGTTACAGTTGGCATTTTATCTAGGAGAAAATCAGAGCTCAAACATTTTACCTGATTTATGCACAGTCATACAGCTGTTTAGTCACAAAGATGGGTTTGAATGCAAGTCTTATGACTCCAAGCCTGGTGTTTTTATATCGTATCACAGGTAGGACTTATCCACCCTGCCACTGAAACAGTTCTTGGCCAATGGAAAATACTGGAAGAAGGTTCAGGGACATTTTGGAAAGATTGCCACTCCTTTTGGTCAAGGAGATGATTGTAACTTTAATCTGGATTTGACTTTAAGGAATTCTAGTTCAACTGTCCCATAAATCTGTTTCCCTCATGGCTACTTTTGTGTCCTCAGGCTTTTTTGTTGGCAGAAAGCTTAGAGATTAATGTCACTGGGACGTCTCCAATGTCCCACATGCATTATATGGCTCTTATTTGCACCATCTAATTCTATCTAGTCAAGGGTAAGGAAAGGATATGATAGGAATTTACTAAGTTAAAAGTAAGTGCAGTTTACTGATAATGATATTATAACTAATAGTTATAACTAACTAACTAATGATATTGCTCATTCTATATCAGCAAAGACCACAAACAATGTTTTTATTTTTCAATGAAAACCAAGTCAGCTGCATTCTGTACTTCACTTCTTTATCGGGGTCCAAGTTGAGCTCATCAATGATTTTGCGAATCTAAGATAAAATCAGTCATGTTGTTAAAGCAACAACAACAACAACAAATAGTGACCAAACAGTTAAAATATAGTCACATAGATGATGTTTTATGGTATTGTAGTGTAGGAGAGGAAAAATAATCTTCTCTCTATCCTTCTAGGTTCTTGGCTGAGTTACTCCCTATAATAAAAGGGATTAACAGGAGAAAAACAAACAGAAGTTTAATAACATATATACCTCTGTTATTGAAAGTTCAGTCTCTGAACTTGGTGCCAATCCACATAACAAGAACAGAGTCTGGGGTGAAAAGGAAAAAATCAGCATTTTAATTTTCTTCGCCAGACAAAGGGAGTACCAGCCGGTGAACGCCCTAGGAAATACTGGCTCCCCATTAAGAAGCAGGTAAAGCGTTTTTAAAAGTTTGTGAGGAATGTGGCTGCTTGTAGGGAGGGCGGAGCCTGTGACCTTGCTGATCAGCACTTTCCCACCAGCCTGCATTTGGCCTTGTGAGGCTGTTCTCAGGGAGGGGGGGATATGAGATAAGGGAATCCTCAGATGGCTGTCCTTGATCGTCTGCCTCCATGGTGGATGGTGGATTTCGGTGCATGGAAGCCAAGGCACTGGGGCCAGGGAAGCTTCAGCTTCTAGATATTTTCTGGGCATCAGTTTCCTGTAATAAACTTCAAGGATCCGTGATTAGCCAGATCTTTACTGTGGGCTCAGTGTGAGGCCAGCTGGGCTTTAACATTTTCTAACTTCTGTTTGGTTGTAAAGCTTGGGGAGTCAAAGGTTAAAGAAATAGATATTTACATATGAGTGTAACTAAAGAAGCAGGGAAAGGGGATGAGTGTTTTTGGTTTTAACCCCATATATGCTGGGTTCAATGTAGGGGAACTGATATCTGGGCCGGTATTAATTAAAAGCCTGTAACACTTCCCATATACATGGGAGATACCCAGGAATCTGAGTTACTCTCCAAAATGGCCCAAGCTATCGTCTTAAATACCATCCCCAGCTAAAGACAAAGGAAGATGGGGCGGCAGGCAGTGAGGCAATGATGGGAGGCTATCAGGAAAAGCACAGTAAACAAGGATAAGGTTGTTATGCAGATTTAGGTCAGTGCCTTCTCCATTGATAAGAGTTTCTAGAAACGTTGTCATCCTCCTCTTCCTGATACAGAGGGAAGGCACTGTTACAAATGAAGATTTTCCTTATAAACGTAAATGTCTCTTACAAAGGGATAACTTCTACTGGTTACCTCCTGTGTCTGCTGTTTCTTAAAAGTAACCAGCTCAAGATAATTCTTATGCCAGAGACATATTTTTGAGTGGCAAATTCTACTCCGCTTCACTTTACAAAGTTATTATTAACCTATTAACCAAATTGACTACAATGATTGGTGGATTTTGCATTATACAAACTTAAGCACTCCTTTAAGTGCTGTGGCAGATGCGCAGGCTTTCTACTCAGATCCCCCTTCAAGAAAGGACTCACTTCCCAGATATGGGGAGAAGAGTTTAGTTGACAGTCTACAGCTGTTAACTTTCCTGAGTCAGCCTCAGATTTCAAGCTAAGGTTACATTATTTCTTGGGATGGCCTCTGGCCAGTGACTAAGTGAGGTGGTGGTAGCCAAGGGCATTCTGCTTTGGAGGCATCCTCTAGCTAATGACTGAGCAAGGTGATGGTACAAAGGCCTTGACCTTTTCTCTCAGTGCAGCACTCCTCTATCAGGCAAGGCATGCTCCAGAGCTCCTGGTAGGCTGGCAGAGATCAGCTAGATCTGAATCACTGTCTGACAGGTCCCCTGCCCCATCCTGACATCTCCCATTTCCTTTCACAAGTGTTATTCTCAGTAACCGTAAAATACAATAACTTTTAAAATTCACATTAGAAATGATTGAAAATTCTAATTGGAATAAAGACTGAGATTTTCTAAAAATTAAAATGTTATATCCTCGATGAAATCTCTGATATCTTCAGGCATACTTACTCAAGCTCCCTGGTTCCACATATTATTCATCCTATATTACAATGTGTGTCATGGTGTAATTATAATTATTTGGTATGGTCTCCCCCTCTAAATCCATCAGATAAAACAGTATTTATTTTTCCACTTATCTCTCTGTTGGGTGTATTAGTTGTCTCAATACACAATACATGTTTAGAAAGGGGCGCTATTCCTCAGGGAAATTTTGTCATTTTATAACTGTAGATAGTAAGAGATTAAGGGATTAAGGATGGAGAAAATGTCTGCTAATTTTAATCAGTCTTTCTCTGCTGGATGATCCACCCTTACTTTACCCTCATAAAGAGATGCTAGTAACTAAAGTATTTACTGATTTTATGCTCAAATCCTAGTAGAGAAACTCACACAACTATGTCATATTCAGTGATATTTGGTACCTCTGTGGAATGTTTAAATTAGAAACTTTTCTTGACCTCTACATTTCAATGAATTTTGCCTATAAAAAGGGTAAGCATGCAGAAAGGAGAAATCCTATAACACAATAGAATTCTGAGGAATTATGCAAAACCAAAGAACCTACATTTTAGAAAATATTCCTAAGAGAGTTACAAATTATGTAAGAAAAGGTAACCAAGAAATCAGTTACCTTTGGCTATGGTTTGGTTTCTGAAAGCCTCTCTAATAAGATTGTCAGCTTCCTTTGGTAATTTTGTTGAGCTATTGTAACGTATAGTATATATGAAAATAACTTTTGTAAATAAATGAGGTAAATTTATTATATAATCCTAAATCTCTAGATGTAAATAACAAATCAAAAATGTGTACCCATTTTTTGGAGGGGAGGCACTTTGCTCTTTAAATCACACTTTAATTGAAACAGCTAATAAGACTGTCATCGACTAACTGCCCAAAGTAACTCAAAGGAGCTCTTGGAAGCACTTAACTGTTTCTTAGTTATTTTAAGAGGTATAATCACCAATCACCCTGAGCTAATCCAAATCCCACAGCAAGAGTGATGCCTGGGTAGACAGGCTGAGAAGTTCCCAAGAGTTACCTTCACTTTATTTTAATGTTAAGATCTCTGCACCAGGAGGAGCTTAGGCCTTATTACCATGAGATGTGATGTATGTGGAAGCACGTATTTCAACTGTGCCGGCATGAGTGAATACCCTCCTCTACATGTGAAGACGAAAATTCCCTTTTGAAGGTCTGTTCCCAATTTGAAATAAAGAGCCCCTGCTTTCCCTTTCTCAGGGAGCCACAGTTTTGCAAATAATTCCCCATGGTCTCCTTATTTGTTGCAAATAAATTTTACTTTGTGTGACAACTACTTCTGGTGAAGGCTTTGATTTCAACTCACCAAGAAGCAGACTCACTTTGGTTTGGTAACAAGACACCTTCCTTAGGTTCATGCCATGAAAATTGAAAGTTATAAAATTCAATTATACTTTTGGGGAATAAAAATAATGTCATTTACTGGCAGGCAATAATAATAAAATAATGAAATAAAACAAAAAACCTGTATTCAAAACTTTATATATTTAGGAAGAACAAGAGAATAATAAACATGATGCAAGTAAAATCATTAATAATTTTTCCGTTCTGAGCTATCATGCCATTGCTTTGTCTCAACATCTTTACTAATGCAGCACTATATTAGTGGATGAAGGAAGGCAAGGAGGGCAAACCTCATTTTTCCATCAGGGAGTCAAAAAGAAGCTGGTAGCTAGCCAAGAGGATACCTATTCATGGCATGTATCCAGGTTAGGGATCCAGAACGCTAAAGTGGTTCAAATCAAGATCAAGCTAACACAGATACAGGCTCAATCTGAAGACTAAAATGATATAGCAAGGCTGAGTGCAGTCAGCAGCCACAGTCAGGGATAAGGCTAACAAAGAAAGGAGATGCAGGTATCCAGAGTAATCAAACTGAGACAGATGAATGAAGACCCAGAGTGGAAATCTACATTTGATGAACAGATATATAGAAATGGGCTGAAGTTGAAGGGAACATCCGTAACAGGAGTAAATTAAATTCTGGAATTTGAAGAGTAAATTGCTATAGTTTCTTTTTGACCCAAATGTTTCCATCTCTAGTTTTTAAATTCATGGAACATAGCTTAAAAACAATGCCTAACATAATGCATATTATTAGTTGTATTTATCAAATCTCCATATTCTCTTTACACTGAGAGTAATTTGTGGGGTCAGCCCCGTGGCCGAGGGGTTAAGTTTGTGTGCTCCACTTTGGCGGCTGAAGGTTTCCTCAGTTCAGAACATGGGCGCAGACATGGCTCTGTTCATCAGGCCATGCTGAGGCAGTGTCCTACATAGCATAACCAGAAGGACCTACAACTATACAACTATGCACTAGGGGGCTTTGGGGAGAAGAAGAAGAAGAAAAAGAAAAAGAAGATTGGCAACAGATGTTAGCTCAGTTGCCACACACAAAAAAAGAGTAATTCATAAATGTTAACATGTTTTTTGTATTTCTTTGAAAGCAAAACTTATATACATCAGGACACACCCATTGACTTGTCTCAATTATGTTTGAAGGTGCACAATCTGGAAGACTTGTTTCAAATTTAGGGTCTCAGACATTCCAGAACTTACATTGTCTTTGTCTTGTCAGAAAGTAACTTCATCAAAATTCCCTAAGATTATAATATTTTAATTTTGATGAGAAATGTGCCTGGAAACTGATTGCTTAAGAAGGCTTCCTTTAGAGGGTATATTCTTAAACCTACTGAGATGTAGCTTTAAAAAAAAACACGTACCTAAGTGTGCTACAAGAGAAAACAGCACTACTAAATTTATCATCAGACTTCTGTTCAAAGATATTTTTTTAAAACATGAGTATGAGGTTGTCTTTTTTCTCTCTCTGAAACACTTTGATTGGTCAATGAAACTGCTGAATGGGAGAGTTTGAGCCAAGAGAACTTGAGAAGAATCCTTATTCTGTCATTCTTTTCTTTGTGACTTCAGATCAATTGCTTTATCTTTCTGTATATATTTTTTTCTGCTTTACCTCCCCAAATCCCCCCGGTACATAGTTGTATACCTTAGTTGCAGGTCCTTCTAGTTGTGGTATGTGGGACGCCACCTCAACATGGCCTAATGATTGGTGCCATGTCCGTGCCCAGGATCTGAACCGGCGAAACCCTGGGCCACCACAGCAGAGCACGAGAACCCAACCACTTGGCCATGGGGCTGTCCCCTCTATATTTTTTGTTTTGTTTTATTTTTGTTTCCATTTGTAAACCAAGATGACACATTCCATCTTTCTCCTTCATTGGAATTTGGGGGTATTAAGGCATTGAGTGATTAAAGCATCTATGAACTGATTTTTATTTTTCATCCTGTACAGGTACTTTATTAGAGCAATACACCAGACATTAGAGTCAGGGTGACTGATATTATATTGTATTATAAGCATATGTATCCATAGTATCATAGGTCACCAGTGGGCCATCTAGAGTTTCTAATACTTGATTTCATATAGAAATGTATAAATATATTTTTCTTTATCCCTCTATTGTTTATTAATTATAAATTAACATAACTTTCCGCAAATTACTATTATTAAAAATTATGCAAAATTCAATTTAAGATTATAAACTAATTCCTTAGATATTAATTCACTAAAAACAAAACCAAAACTAGAATAATCTAATACAAATCTTCTAAGGTTAACATTTAAATATGAGAGTTATTCAAGTTTCCCTTGATTTCTTTCCTAAGATGTTTTTATTGCCCTCCAATATCTCCTGTTGTGTACTTTTTATTGAAAAGTGGGACTTTGATACTTTGTATATTTTAAACTTACATAATGTCATATGTTAATTATATTGTAATAAAACTGGAAAAAATAAAATAAAACAAGATATAAACATTCATTCATGAACCAAGTTGTCAAAGGCAACAATACTACCCAGTGTTACTGCTAGTGAAAGGGAACCGATTATACGTGTATATGTGGGACTTTGAATAATTGTGGTAATCCATGAGTGATTTAGTAGTTAAGTCACTAATTACAGTTATAATTGCACTTCAATCACCAATCCTACATTTTTCAGATCTTTGGAATTTGTCTTTGTAGTTGGTCAGTTTTGTTGCTATTTGTCAGGAAGAGATAGTGAACTTACACAGAACAAGTTCATTACAATCCCTTGCAAGGTCAAGTTAGTTACCTCTTCCTTCTACTCAAGAGGCTCTTTGAACATGGCTCTGTTACAATTCTTATCCCATAGTTTTGTAATTAGCTCTCTACCTTTGTATCTCCAAACGGACTCTGAATTCCAGGAGGTCAGTCTAAGTTGCATTTGTCTTTGAGTACCCAGGAGCCAAAGAAATCTATCTGGCATATTTTGGTCCCTCAATCTTTGTTAAATAAAGGAATTATGACACCAACTAAGCGAACCACAATTCAATTCAATTCCAATGCTAACTACCCAGAATTACCATCAGACTCTGCAGGTTTAAGGACTCAGTCCCATGAAAATGCTCTCATTTCAGATGCCAGTTGCAAGTATCAGGTCTCCAGGTTACTCACATTTCTATCTCACTTGGCAACAATGTCAGGGGCACCACCCTCATGTTCAATAATTTACTAGAATGACTCATGGAACTCAGGAAAATGCTATATTTACTATTATAGTTCATTATAATTGAATATAAATAATCAGCCAGATTAAGAGGTACATAGGAAGAGGTCCAGAAGGGTCCCGAGCACAGGAGCATCTCTCCCTGTGGAGCTGGGGCGTGCCACATCCAGGAACATGGATGTATTTGCCAATTTGTAAACACCATAAACCCTGTTGTTTGAGAGCTTTTAATGGAGGTTTCATTACATGGACATGATTGTGGCTATGGGGGATCAGAATTTGCCACACTAAAATGTTTCTCTCTGGTGTGATTATTTTTAAGCAAAAGACTTGGAAAGAAACTTTGACATTCCCTCAAACAGGCTAAAAGAATTTAAGACAGAAGGCCTGTCCCAGGAAGGAGTTAATACCATAAGATGACTATAGTGTAATATAAACTAGGTGTGGTAGACAGGGAGGAACCCAGCAAGGCCCATCTAAGCAAAGTCTTCCCCATGTCCCATTGTCTTTTCAAAGTATGGTAAACATTTGTTTACCAAGCATTTGCTTTTCCATCTCCCTGTGAATTGCCTGCCTCCCCTTTGAAGTCCCAAACAACTACCTCCAACATCGTCCTTTGTCTTTAGCTGAGGATGGTATTTAAGGTGGTGGCCTCAGCCATTTTGGTGAGTTACTCAGTTTTCCTGGGTTTCTCCCACGTACACATGTTATTAAACTTTGATTTTCTCCTCTTCATCTGTCTCATGTCAATTTAATTGTTAGACCAGCCAGAAGAACCTAGAGGGTGAAAGAATATTCTGTGATTACCTCAATCTCTAGCTCCTCTCCTCACTCAGAGTTTAGGGGGTGGGGCTGGAACTTCTAACCTTCTAATCTAGGCTTGGTTTTTCTGGTGGCCAGCCCTCTGAAGCTATCTAAGGGACCTTCCAAGAGTCACCTCATTAGAACAAGAGATACTCCTATTACCCTTGCTGCTCAGGAAATCCCAAAGATTTTAGGAGCTCCAAAGGTGCCAGGAACTGGGGACAAAGACCAAATATCTTATTATACCACAGATGACAAGGGACTTATTACTAGGGAGATACAATTTAATTGAAAAAAAGTTGGTGGTTGGAATCCACAAAGATTCAAATTCTAGTCCCATTCCTTACTAGCAACGTGATCTTGGGCAAAAAGTTTAAATTGCTTAGTGCTCAGTTTCCTCATTATTAAAAAGAGAATAAGCAGAGTTAAATGACTGATGTGAAACATAGAGTACAGAGCTGGCGCATGGCACACACTCAAGAGAGAGTTATTATTATTTAAATCAGGGGTCCACAAACTTCTTTAAAGGGACAGCTATTTTATGCATTACAGTTCAGTGAGTTTCTACTGTCACAGTGTGGAAAGAGCAATAGACAAAATATGAACAAATGAGCGTGCCTTGTTCCAATAAAACTTTATTTACAAAAACAAGCAACAGTTCACCTTTGGCCTGTAGACCATAGTTTGCCCAGACCCCTGATTTAAATGCTGCCAACTCAAAATTAAGATAATGTTATATTATGTCAATTCTAAATTTACATATTGAGCACATAGAATGCACTTTGCTTAAAGAATTGTGTGTTATTTTCATAAACTCTAGTGATTTGCTGTTTTGGGTTGAATTGTGTCCCTCCAAAAGAGAGATGTTTAAGTTCTAACCCCCTCAGATTGTGACTTTGTTTGGAAATAGAGTGTTTATAGAGATAATCAAGTTAAATGAGGTTATTAGGGTGAGCCCTGATCTAATATAGCTGGTGTCCTTATAAAAAGGGGAAATTTGGACTCAGATGCTCACAGAGGGAAAGTGATGTGAAAAGGCAGGGAGAAGGTCATTTACAGCTAAGTAATGCCTGAGGCTACTGAAACTAGGAGAAACAGCCAGAACAGACCTTTTCATAGTGGCTTCAGAGGAAATCTGGTCTTGCCAACCCCTTGATTTTGGATTATTGGGTTCCAGAACTGTGAGACAACATACTTCTGTTGTCCTAAGCCACCAGTTTGTGGAACTTTGTTATGGCAGCCCTAGGGAATCAATACAGATTTTGGTACTGGGAAGTGGAGTGCTGCTGTAACAAATACCTAAAAATGTGCAAGTCTCTTCGGAATTGGGTAATGGGTAAAACCTTGAAAAGTTTTGGGGCACATGACAGAAAAAAGGTAGATTTTCTTGAAGAGACTGTTGGTAGAAATAAGGACGTTAAAGGAGAGTGAGGCGAGAAATCCTCACCAGTTTAGTGGAGAGATAGTAGTAATTGAATGTTCCAATGTGTAATCTCCAAGCCTTCGTTAATTTTAAGAATGCAGCTTTGTTGTTTGTTTGTTGACCAGGCAGAACATCTGCTGAAGCAACTGCAGCCACAAAAGCAGCTTAATCTGGTGTGTCGTGTCAAGATCACTAGACCCTGCCTAGAGCACGTCCCTGGAAGAAATGCGTTCTCACCAGAAGTGTCCCTTCCAACCCGTGATTTGCATTTTTATTCAATTTGCCAAAGGAACTATTGGAGACAAATGTCGGAAATCCAGAGCTCCCTAAGTAAAGACCAAAAATTATAATATGAAAAGAAGCAACGTCATCCTAATTAATGGGGTGAGTCTGCCTTATTCATTTGTTCAACAATTACTAAGCATTTATTATGAACTAAGATCGTACTAGGTGAAGTGAGCAGGACTGACATGGTTCTATATGGTAAATGTCAAACTAGTGGAATACGAGAGGGTTATGGGAGTCCATATTGGGGGCAACCAGTGGAGTCAAAGGATTCTCAGAGGAAGTGACGTTGAAATTGAGACTTGAAATATGCAAGAAAAATGTGTTAGCCTGAGCACAGTTAGCCAGAGTACCTCTCAAGTTGTATGAGGGAAAGGTTTTTCAAGAATCAATCTCGGAATAGGTGGAAATTCATTAGAAGGAGCCAGTGTGGTGGTTTCAGGGCTTTATGAGCAGACGAAGGCCTCTAAAACATCCTGTTAATGACATGGATGCTCACAGGCTACCAATCCCATGGCCATGTCATAAAAATAGAAACAAATTAAGAGCAGCATAGCAAGAAGAAAAGTAATAAGGAACGCACCGATGGTTAAGTAGATTAAAATTACAAAAAAATTGAGAAAAAAATTAACAGTTAATAAAATATAATAAAATGTTCTAAATCAGGTGATTTTAATAATTAAACTATTAACTTAAAAGGAGCTAAAGTATGCTTTAATATAAGAAGTAGAAGACAACAGCAAATGAGATAAACAGGAAAAATAATAAGAGGATAAAAGGAAGATCAAGACTTATCAAAAAGTAAAAAAAAATAGTGGTCAAGAATAAAATATTTTCAAAAGATATAAAAGAGGTAAAAATCCAGAAGTAAAATAATGACAAGAGTACAAGATAAAGTATGATGATAAAAGAAACACATGGTAAGAATCAGAGTTAATATGACAACAGCCCGGGGGAGAAGGAAATCCAAGCGTCCTGGCAGCCAATTCAATTTTGCTTAATAAACACCTTAATTAAACAGATGTCCAGATATTCAGTTGTATTCCTTAAATTTGTTTTCTTTTCTAGTTGGCAAGAGCCTGAGGGCAAAGAGTTACACAAATTCTTTTTTTCTCTCACCTTGGGTGTGCAACAACAGGACAGTCTGTATGTTGGGCAGAACCTTTAATATGTCAGTGAGGTTCAAGCCCCTGACAGGATGGCAAACAGCGTCAGCAAAGCCTTGGAAATTTTCAGCCCTCTGGCCTAGGGCATGCTCCGCTGCCTACTTTATTTTGTAAAGAGAAAATATATTGAAATTCAATGGATTGTTTTATTTGTTCAAATAAGCAACACGCCTCCTCCAGAAGAGACCGTGCCTCTTTTCTAATGACAATTTGATATTTATTAATATATCATTATGATTAGTCTCACAGTCTCACTCTTATTTCAGTCTCTTGGTGGGATATAAAATTCTTATGTTCTTACAAGAACTACTACTTTGACTGTACAGGATAACAAGTATTGATTTCATTTTTTCCCATGTTTCAGTCTCAATAAAATTCGAATTCTCCATATTGAAGAAGATGCTTCTTAAAATCCATCATTATTGGGGGTCTCTGCTGATTTGGAATGATCAAGTAAATATCTAGGCCGTTCCTCTTTGAATTACAATTGGAAGCGTGGTGTGGCTGCTAAGCATCACATGTGCTTTGAAATTGGGAATGACCGGCTGGCGGAGGAGTGTTGTGAGTGCAGTATCTACAAGTATCAGAGAGCGAAGCTATGATTAAGAGAGTCAGAATCAGCTCAGACTTTCAAAGGCACATGTCTGAGGTTCTGGGCAGTCTTTGAAATTACAGCTTGCAGAATGCTTGAGTCACCTCCACGCTCAGGTAAGAAGAAAAGATGAATTAAAACAAAACAAAACAGATTTTAACAATCTAATTTTCCTGATTTCCTACTTAAGCAAAAAGTTCTCCATCAGGCATGGAAGAGGTAATTAAAGTCAAGATGTTCAGGAAATTAACCTTGATAGCATTAGAAGGGAAGACAGAATGCTCTGGAGTAAGTCACGTTTAGTACATCATGCTTAATATGATTTTGAGGAAAGAATTGGAAAATGGAGTGTAACAGTTAAAGCATACTGTTCTGTGTCACCTTGGCATTGTTAATGCGCTTACACGAAATTGTAAATCACCTCTACTTGTATATTAATAGTGTATCATTCACCTTCCTGCATAACCCAGATTGCACCTGTGTCTTAATTGACTCATAAAGGGTATTTATATGTATTTATATATATATATAAGACATATGTATTTATAGTGAAACACAGTCTTCCTCCTAAAGGAAGCATCTGGATGACATTCATTTCTTGTTCAATTGTTGTAAAAAACAACATAAAATTTACCCTCTTAACCGTTTTTTAGTATACAGTTCCATAGCATTAACTGTATCACATTGTTGAGAAACAGTTCTCTAGAACTTTTCGTCTTGCAAATCTGAAACCCTTTACCCTTCAAACAAATCCTCTTTCCCCTTCTCTCTCTAGCCCCTGGTAACCACTATTCTACTTTAGATACCTCAAATAAGTGGAATCATACAGTGTGTATCTTTTTGTGACTGGCTTGTTTCACTTAGCAAAATGTCCTCAAGGTTCATCCAACATGTAGCATATGACAGAATTTCCTTCATTTTTTTTGACTGAATAATATTCTATTGTACGTATATAACACATTTTGTTTATCCCTTCATTCGTCA
Source organism: Equus quagga (assembly GCF_021613505.1). NCBI lineage: Eukaryota > Metazoa > Chordata > Mammalia > Perissodactyla > Equidae > Equus > Equus quagga. Next base: position 87,909,079 of record NC_060277.1, on the reverse strand, counting down.
ATGGACATTTGTGTTGCATCAACTTCTTGGTTATTGTGAATAGTGCTGCTATAAACATGAGTATACAAACACCTCTTCAATTCATTTGTATATATACCCAGCTAGATAATATGGTAGTTCTGTTTTTAGTTTTTTGAGGAACATTCATACTGTTTTCCAAGTAGTGCACCATTTTACTATCCCATCAACAATGCATAAGGGTTTGAATTTCTTTACATCTTCACCCAAAATTGTTATTTTGTGTTTGTTTGTTTGTTTGATATTAGCCATCCTAATAAGTGTGAAATGGCATCTTATTATGGCTATGATTGCATTTCTCTGATGCTTAGTGATGTTGAGCATATTTTCACATGCTTGTTGGCCATTTGTATATCTTCTTTGGACAAATATCTATTTAAATCCTTTGTACATATTTTAATTGGGTTGTTTGATTTTTGTTCAGTTGTAGGAGTTCTTTATACATTCTGGATATTAACTTCTTATCAGATAGACAATTTGCAAATATTTCCCCCATTTCATATATTGCTTTTCACTCTGTTAACTGTGCCCTTTGATACACAAAAAGTATTTTAAGTTCAATACTGTCCGATTTGTGTATGTTTGCTTTTGTTGTCCCTGGCTTTGGTATCATATCTAAGAAATCATTGCCAAGTCCAATATCATTATGCTTTTCCCTTATGTTTTCTCCTAAGAGTTCATAGTTTTTAGATTTACCTCAGTTGTGATGATCATGTATGTTTTTCCCCCTTCAATCTGTAAAGATGGTGTATTACATTGATTGATTTTTATATGTTGAACCACCCTTGCATTACAGGAATAACGCTACTTGGTCATCGTGTATAATCTTTTTAATATGTTGTTGCACTTGGTTTCCTAGTATTTGAGAATTTTTGTGTCAATATTTACCAGGGACATTGGTCTATAGTTTTCTTGCAGTGTCTTTGGCTTTGATTTTATGGTAATCATAGAATCAGCTTAGAAGGGTGCATATTTGGGGAGTTAACAGCAGAACACACTTCAAACTTCAGAGGCCTGGGAGTAACTATGTGTTGTTAGCAAAGAGAATGTTTGGGGAAGTAGGTGGACAGGGGCAGGCACAGAGAGAGAAACAAAATAAAATTGTTTCACTCTAGCATCTGTGTATAACATACAGTGGTTCCCAAAGACTGGGCTATGGACCAGTTCAGACACTCAGACTCTTCCAGGTTTATGACAAAAAGGTAAAGGATCCGGGAGAAAAGTGAATGTAAATTCACTTATACTCTTCAAAGAGATAAATGGCTTCAAAGAACTAAAGTTTAAAATAAGTAGTCTATCCTGAGATTAAAACCTTCTTAATTTGTTACAGCAAATGATATATTTTTTTATGGTATAATGGTGATAGCATTTACCATTGAGCTATACACAGGATGTTCATATAAATTCTGGAAGTTCTTAAGTGTGTGGGATTCAAATGTGGCCCCATCGTTGCACTAAGCACTGTCAGGTGTGGTCACGTGGTGTTCATTTCCCCCTTTCCAAAGAGCATCCCCATCTCCTTTCATCAAACATGTCTTCTTCTTTGTGTCTGTATGTTCTTCAGCAGGATGGTAAACCCAGAGACCTGCTCCCCACACCAAAAGCATTTGGCACCAGTTCTATTCTCTTCCTCTCCAAGTACAACTGTGGTGCAGATGCGTGACAATTGCAAGCTTCTTTTTTGTTAGAACGACCCTGACCAGATGCTTGCTGCAATGGTTCCTGCTTCTTGGCTCCCTGGAAGCACTCCCATCTACTCTCTGTACCCAGTTATCCTTCCAGTATTTAACCTCTTGTTTAATTTATCAAGAGTTTTCCTATTTTCAATTGCTAGCATAGCGGATATATTTACTAAACAGCTATGTAACCTTGAGCAAATTACATCCTTTCTGGAGATGATAATAGTACCTGCCTTAGAGGGTTGTTGAGAAAATTAAATGAGCTATAGATAAAGTGTTTAGCACAGAGTTAGCTATTTTACTATCCTTGTTGTTGTTACCGCCATAGAGAGTGCGCAATCCCAAGCCACAAAAGACATAACAAAAACATGGGTGCCTGCCCCGTGGCTGTCGGGCATCCATATAAAAGCTAATAGAGTGAAAGGATAAAGGCTTAGGGGTTTCCTTTCATGTGTCCAACAACCACCTTTAAAATCAATTTCCAAGCATAAAACATAACCTTGGTTTAGAACTAAATGGAATTAATTTGCAGTACCTGCTCGTAAGCCTTGCTTGCTAATGCCGGTTCTCAGTCATCAATTATCTTCAGTGGTTTTCCTTATTTCAAAATCCCCGCAGAATTCATTCGAATAAAATTCTCCAGGACATCAAAAGTGTTCAGTTACAGTAAACTTCCTCGACAGTGAGTTATCAGTCACAAAGTACTTTCTCAAACTGCATAGAAATTAGAGAAAGAACATCTTCTTTATTCTCCTCAATCTAGTAACTAGCCTAGGGAGGAGCCCGAGAAAGCAGAGCATGTGATGGGTTGCTGAATACATGATAGAATTTATTAATAATCTGATTAACCAATCAATCAATCTTTTCAGACAATCCCTTTTCCCTAGGTAGTAAATTAGCAAGTGAAAGCAAAAAAGGTGAACTCAATCTGAAAAAGCAACAAAATGTTATTTCACCCACTGTACACATTTTTGTCCTTTAATCTCATGGTCCCTTTCATGTGCTGTTGGATTCCACTGGATGATTTGAATATGCGGATGGATTTTTTTCCCATAGAAGTAATTAAGCTGTTTGAGAGAGTGAGCGAAGCTGAAGAGAACATCCTGATTAAAGGCGTCCGCCTCCAGTTCTAGAGAGTTGACCTTAAATTTCCTCTCATCTCTAGGGTGCAAACTGCACATAATTGGGAACCTTCCTTTCAGGAACCAGATAAGGCATTTGTTATGCAGGAGTTTTTTATGACACAGAGCTCACCGGATCAGACACACCTAGCATCTACAAGGAGCAGAATTCACCTGGGCCCTCACAATGCTCAACTGTTACACTAGCAGCAGGTAGATAGTGGTCTTTTGGCCCAGCAGCCTTAATATCATGCCTATAAATATAGAGAGACAGAGTTTTGGATTCCTATTTTAGCTTGCTAAATGTCCTCAGATTTTTCCTGACACAAGATCTTTTTATTACACACAGAGATCAATAGCTTATATTCACAAGCAATCTGTTTTGTTGTTATGGCTCAGAATCAAACCCTGTTTGCTGCATTTTTCCTTGAAAACTGACAAGTTTGGGGAAGGGAGGAAGGAAAGTTGGCCATAAGAAAAAGAAAAAAAGAGAAAGAAAGGAAACCTATATTAATTACTTATCTGTCATGCTTTCATGACTGCTTTTGTCTCTAAGTCTATATGGATTTCACGTAAGAACACAGAGTAAAATGAGCCTGGCTGTTTTCCCGGCTGTCAACTTTGGCTGGCATAGCCTTCTCTGTCTAAGCAGACACAAGGAATGTGTCACGTTGGAGCTATCAGCATCAGCCGCAGTGGGAAGGTTTACGAAAGAACTTCATCTTTTGCATGAAAATTCAGGTAGTGCTGTTTTCTGCAATATACCAAAGAATATAGTTCTCACTTATTTATTTAAGGTGCTTCCAACAAAGGAAACAAAATAAGTAATGCCCAAGTTCTGTAATCGTGGTAAAAATATGAACAGTGGCCAGCGAAATGGAGACAAGGCAAAATGAGTTAAATGTGGAAATGCACTTAGCATAGTGGCTGACACATAGCTCCATAAATGTTAGTTAAAATAGTGATAATGCATATTGTTATAGTATTCAACTTTTATTCTCTTAAACTAGATCTGAGTGATCACCTTTTATAGTTCCAATTACCTCCCCTATGGTGATAAATCCCAAATCGACATCTCTAACCCAAACCAATCAACTGAATTCTGGATATAAACAACTGATCAATTGAATCCAAATTCTCTTCAATGTACTTCCCACAGGCACCTCCAACCCATCATACCCAAAAGTGAGATCATCTTTTCTTTCAATATTTTTTAGCCTGGCTCATCAAAGTTGGAAACCTGGGAGTCCTCTTAGATTCCTTACTCACTCCTCATGGCGAGTGGGTCACCAAATCATTGGATTTCAGCTCCAACATCTCTCCAGTTTACCACTTCCTGTTCCTTACGCTCCCCATTTTCTCTCCTTGCTCACATGCACATGTTTCTTAAAGGAATTATGACAAAATCTCTGGCATTCTTCCATTTGTTATCCTTAAAATTATAACATATGTTATAATGTATCTGTTATATATATGATAAAATATATAATCATATATATATAAAATATATATATATACATATATATATATGGACAGGGTCAGCTACATAATTTGTGGGGCCATGTGCAAAATTACAATGAGAAAACCCTTGTTCAAAACCTGGCAAAAGGTACTATGAAAGGGACTAAATATATAAAATTTTCCTTTTTCCACAGTCTCTCTATCTCTTTCTTTTCTCTCCCTTCTTTATAGTGATTGATTTTTATTTGCTATTCAATGTCACATTCCTTCCAGTATGGTGATATCCACAGGGTGAGAGAAGAACCTCACAGGCACCCAGGGCTAGTCCCATGATTTTGCATGCAGCACTTTCGTGGCCCACCAGCATCTGGGTTCCCTCCTACCGACTGCCAGATGTACGTGCCATGCCCTAGGCAATTGCCTCTTCCTTTGGACTGACCCCCAACACATGGCAGATCGGCGTCCCCCAAGGGATCAAAACCTCCTTGCTAGGACGTTGCTCGTACCTGGATCAAGAGTGGGTGGCAGTCTCTCCTGTGCCTAGTCACCTCTAGAATGAACTCATGATGAAATATTCTTAGAGAATTCCAAATTTTCCTGCTAAATAAAATATACAGCAATGACTAATTATATAAACTTTGGAGTCACAAAGCTTTGCCTCTACCGTTCACCAGCTTTGTGCTCTTGGATAAATTTCTTAAACTCTCTGAGCCTCCCCTTTTCACAGATGAGTCTGCAAAATGAGATAATAATAGTGCTAACTTTATAGGATTGCTCATAAGGGCTAAATGGAGCTATCATTAAATTGCTTAGCTAATGCTAACTCTAGTTGATATAAAATAGTCTACCTTATCCTATTTATTGCTTTTTTCTATGAATTCTAAATGATCAATTAGTATTTCCACTACTGATTTATTTTATTAGCATTTTTCTGTTATTGATTTTACTTGTCTCTTTATTTTTAACTTTTTTTGGTATCATTTTCTTTGTAGTGTGCCTTGAGAAAATAGCATGTAGCTAGATTTTTTTTTAAACCATGAAGGAATTTCATGGGGAAATTTCATTTAAGTAAATTTACTGGGATTAGTGATATGCTAATTATGACCATACATTTTTACCATTACTTTTTTTTTTCCTATTTCAGAGTTTTGCTGGATTAAAAAACTTTTGATTAATTCCTCTTTACTACTTAGCAGTTTGGAAGTTATACATTCTTTGCAATTCTCTTATTGGTTTCCCTTAATTTTTAATAAACATCTATTCACAGATATGTTTTTCTATCTACAACCAACCCTGAAATAAAACCCATAGTCCATTTTCATTTACTATCTCCGCCTTGTCCTTCCATGTTTCTTAAATTTGAGTAGCACTTCCCTATGCATGATTTCCTTCTCCTTTTGGAATTTACTTTTTGCTCTTTTGGAGTGCATGCTTCATTTTTTTCCCCAGATGAATTTTATGAGTCATTACACGTCTGAAAAATACATTCATTTCCCCTCTAATTGAATGCTCTTAGATCTAGGTATCTCTCTCTTTTCTCTTTCTGTCTTTGAAGACACAGCTCTACCGTTTTCCTTCATTTTGTTTTGCAGATAAGAAATCTACGACTGTCTAAGTCTCCTTCCTTTTTAGGTAAACAGTTTTTGTTTTAGGTTTTATCTTTTCTTTTTGGAAACTCTAAAGATGTCATTTACATCATAATTGAAATTCAAAATTTCACCAGCATAAGTTCAGAGGTGAGTGTCTGGTTTACTTTTGGTCAGCCTCTGACAGGCCCTTTTAATGTGAAGACTTAAGCCTTTATCAAGAAACCAGAACATCAAGCATCAACAGATATGTCAAGGGGGTAAGTCTTTTCTAAAGATGGTAGTGGGCATCTAGTCAGTTGTAATTAAAACTTTCACAGCCTTGCCCCCGTGTTTATGCCTCAACAAATCTTTAGTTATTCATTGTGCTCCAGGCACGTTCAAGCATATTGTGCTATGAAGCAAATGAGAGCATTATTATTTACAGCTACTAATTTCCATCCCTTTCCCCGGGGGTAAGTTCAGGCTTCTCTTGCTCAGCCCTCTCTGCGTTGGACATCTCTTGGAAGCTAACTCGCTCCAGAACGCTCAGTGGCATATCACTCCTCTTTATTAACTTGACATAATTTTTTCAAGCCCTCATTTTGTACAAACCCTTACTTGGGCAAGAATTTCATGTAAATGATCAAGGAATCCGAATTGTATGAGGAAGTAAAGGCCACTTTAAGACCCTGCCGCTAAAACCTTATAGAACGTTTTGTTTCTCTCTTGTCCTTCAGATACTAAATCATGACCTGACTTGATTGTTTTCCTGGATGTTTATTTTTCCAGTTGGTTATACCCTCATTGATCTGATTCTCATTTTATGAACACCTCTATCTACTTCTATTTCTTGTTTTGCGTGTGTGCGTTTACTGCTCCTTGGGAGATTTCTGACTTCCTGAGTCATTGGCTCTGGCTGCATAAATTGGTGAGCTGAAGCCGCAGATATGGAGCTGTCCCAGCCTCACTCTCACGGTTATAAATGATGCTGTCTGGCTAGAGGACATTGCATTAATGGGCCTTATGGATAGGCCTGCTCTATTTCAGAACTGTGCTTTTCAAGTCACTCACTGTGTCTGACACAGGGGAGACATAGAAGGCTGTGGTAGAGGGAAAGAAGTTGCCTCCTTTTTGGGTGAAAAATAAATTTTAAATAACCTATAAAGTGACTAGGTGTATTAGCAGTTGAAGAGAGTTAACGCAGGCTAGCGAGAAAACATCCAACAAACTAATTTTTTGCCCAAACAACCTATTAAACCTCACTCTCATTTTACTTTATGTAATAAACAAATTTTTTAAAAACGTTCTCCTGTTATTTTTCAATCTAGGCTAAATTATTTCTCTATTGAGGGACTAGAATGGAAATGTATTGTTTATGATAAGGTTCACATACAATTTAGTGAAAGAGAAATGAGAGATGCTATCTTGGGTTAGAGAGGGATGGAGAAGACAGAGATGAGATAAATGGTTAACTCTGGTTCAACGTGAGTCAAAGAAGTGGCATTAACGGTAGCCATTAGGAGGTATAATGAAGAGCCATATGACAGTGACTTGCCAAGTCAATACCTTTAATTTACCTACATTATTACTTTACTTACTATAGTTTCTTCAAGGTAAAATTATGAAGATAAAATTTACCTTTTTCTTTTCTTTCCTTTTTTTGTTGTTGAGGAAGATTTGCCCCAAGCTAGCATCTATTGCCAATCCTCCCCTTTTTGCTTGAGGAAGATTTACCCTGAGCTAACATCTGTGCCAGTCTTCCTCTATTTTGTATGTGGGTCACTGCTACAGCATGGCCACTGATGAGCAGTATAGGTCCATGCCTGGGTACCAAACCCAGGCCACTGAAGCAGAGTGTGCCAAACTTAACCACTAGGCCATGGCGGCTGGCCCAAGATAAAATATATCTTAAGAAAATGTATAATTATTGATAACTGAAGGAGGAGGATGGAGTGAAATAGCTTGGGATTTCGAGCTTAGGACATCAGGACTCTGTTTCCTGCCCTTGCACTGAATTACTACATGATCTTAAGCATGCTATTTCACCTTTCCGGACCTGATAATCCTCATCTGAAGAGGAAGGTGATAATAGTTATCCTCCATTGATGTTAAGAAGATTAAAGCAATGATGTGTTTTGGTACCAAGCAGAGTGCCTGGTACATTGTAAGTGATGAATAAACATCTGCTGCTTCTTTCATTCCATCCTTTCCTTTCGATCACTTCTCATCAGTCCTGCCTGCCATTGGCTTCCTTTTTAAAATATGCTTCATGTAGGTTTTTATATTTCAGTCACATTTATAGTCAACACTCAAGATTCATATTATCTGTCTTTGAAATTCTCTCAGTTTCCCCCTGAATGTTGAGATAGTGGAGTAAATCACAGTACAAGATGAGTTTTGTAAACCAGTGCAGCATCTACTAATCCAGTCCCTATAATGTGGAGAGAAAAACACTGAGCCATTTTTACCCTGACAATTTCTGAGGCACCACTGCAAAGACTAAAAGAATTTGAGAAAGCAGATCATTTGAAGCTAATGGTATTCAGTCATGTTCTCAAATTAGAGACCTTCTGCTGAGTATCAATTGCAACTCACACTTCAGAGAGGGTAACAAATCCACTCTATTTCAGGTCATTTGGTATAAGAGAAAGAAATGACTAGGAAGCTTTATGTAATTTTCACTTTCACTGCTGAAGCCAAAGAAGGAGAATGATAAAGGATCAGAGACCAAAATCTAACCTGATCGGTGAAGTTCCTCCTAGCTAAAGAACTGGAGACTATGGAAAAATTCCTATCCAAGGAGCAATAAATTTTGATGGTTCTGCTCTTTAGACAACAGAAACTTAAACATTCAGAAGTGTGGGGCATGGTCAGTCCCCAAAAGGGCTTACGTGGATTCCCTAGGTTGGTCTCAACTGTGATTTCTCCCTGGGGTCTTGGGAGTAGAGTGTGAATATCTATGAAGTGATCAAGCCTCTTCTCACAAAGCACGTGTGCCCAGGCCCAACTCAGGTCCTCACCAGGGAATTACAGTCAGCGAGCCCCACTGGCACGTTACTGAGGCAATGCAATGTCAAATAGGTAGTTAGGACCATTTGATTGGAATGTTCTCTCTTGCCCCTCAAAGGCACATTGTTTTGTAGAGAAAGCCTTTATGCTAAGCCTGGGACTAAGTCTTTTCTGCAGATCTGAAATGAGAGCAAAAGTGTTCATTTCTAGATGAATTTTCTGGGGCGAAATCACCTGGTGGCACTATGGAAGAAACCGCTACGGATTGCTTTTATAAATTGCTGGGTGATGACATCATCAATTGACATCTGCCACAGATCACTAAAGGCAGGCCCCCACACCGCAAGCAAGTGACTTTGGTGTGGGTGAGACTACAGTGACTCTTCAAGGCTATTTTGGCTTTGGAATCAATATGCCACTGCCCCGCCAACTCCCCAAATATACTTTAATATCTTGCAGGGGTTCTCATTGACAGGGCTCCCAGGGTGACTTCATCCTGACATATGAAAGCACAGCGACACCAAGGAGATGTTCCATAAACGGTATTCACAGAAACCACACATCTCTACAATGATCATGTGATGCCATGTGTAGCATAACCACAATTAGGAAGTGTTGGGGCCGGCCGGTGGTGCAGTGGTTAAGACCGCACGTTCCAGTTCGGTGACCCGGGCTTCGCCAGTTCGGATCCCAGGTGCGGACATGGCACTGCTTCTGAAGCCATGCTGTGGTAGGTGTCTCAGGTATAAAGTAGAGGAAGATGGGCACGGATGGTAGCTCAGGGCCAATCTTCCTCAGCAAAAAAGAGGAGAATTGGCAGAAGTTAGCTCAGGGCTAATCTTCCTCAAAAAAAAAAGGAAGTGTCATGACAGGTGCACTATGAGGCAACATTTGGGTCCTGAGCAAAAAAATTATAAGCCCATAGTGTTTAAATGCTCACTTTTTAAAACATGCAATTTATTCCCCAAGACAAGAAAACTTCAAGTATTTAATCTTTGCTGGCTTTTTGCTTTATTTCACTTTTTCTTCCTTTCTTTCTTCCTTCCCTTTCCTTTCCTTTTTTCTTTTCTTTTCTTTTCTTTTGTTCCTTCCTCCCTCCTTCTCTCCCTCCCTCCTTTCTTCCTTCCTTCCTCCCTTCTTCCCTTCCTTTTCTCCTTTTTATTTTTCATTTCCCTTACCTTGAACTTGCGCCTACTTTAAGCCAAGTAAATAATGATGATAGTCAAAAGTACCAATTATGTGTCAGGCATTATGCTAAGCACAGATGGGGATATAGCTCTAGCTGAACAAAGTCTTTATCCTCAAGGAACTTACCAGAGCTCACAGTGCAAATATGTACACAAATATACAGCAAAATAATCATGGCAGTGTATACCAAGGGACGTTATGGATACTTAGACAGAAGAAGGTTTACTTCCTCCTTGCATAGAGAAATTTACATAGGAAAAAAATGGCCTTTGAATTGAGCCTTGAAGAATGGGTAAGAGAAATAAATCAAGAACAAGAATTCCAGACAGATGGGATAGTATAGATAATGGGACTAGGAAACTGGAGTTCAGGGGATGAAATGACAGGTTTTTAAGGAATAGTGACTAGAGGCTGGTGATATGATTAGCAACAAAATCAAATCAAACAACACCGGGAAAATCAGCAGAAAATAGATGATTTGGGGATAATATGATAAATATTATGTATATATAAAGATTGGAGCCAAAGACCCAAAATGTCAAAATTCAGAGACAAGAACTACTATTTTGGGAGCATAGGAAGCCAGGGCTGCATAGCTTCATAAAGAGATAACCTTTTAGGAGAGAGTAGATATAGATCATGAAGAGTTGTGAGAGGAGGAGTAAGTCAGGACCTTGGGAAGACAGACTCTTTGGAAATAGGAGGAGGAAATCAAGCGGAGAGCCACATAAGTGAAGAATTATGAAAGTCAAAGGAGAAGAGGGGGGCTGGCCCAGTGGCGTAGTGATTAGGTTTGTGTACTCCACTTCAGTGGCCCAGGGTTCACGGGTTTGGATCCCAGGCATGCACCTGTACACCGTTCATCAAGCTCAGGGCCAATCTTACTCACCAAAAAAGAAGAAGAAGAAGAAGAAAACAGGAGAAGAGGACATTATATCAGATGCTGCAAGGATCAAAGAGGATGAGGACTTAAAAAGGATTAGAGTGTATAATTAGACAGAGAGTGGAGCATAGGGGTTACATGTACACATTTTGGGTTCATATCCTTGCTCTACTTCTTACTAGCTGTGTAGACTAAGGGCAGTTACTTAGCTTCCCTGGTCCTCCATCATCTTATTCATAAAATAGAATCACTGTTGGGAGTAAACATGGAAAATAGATTGAACAATACCTAGCCAATAGTAGGCAATATAAACATGTTCTTCATCTCCTTTCTCTTCCTGCAAACTCTTCTTCACTTCTGCCTACACAAGTTGCCTTGAGACTGATCTAAATGGTGGCCTCAGCCTGAGGCCACATGACCTTTCAGCTCTAGTATACCCAACACTGATCAACTCTGCTTCTATAGTGTTTTGCTTTTTTATTTCTCCTAATTCCCAACAAAGAGAATCTAACTGGCTCAACCTGGCTAGATCTCTACCCGATGCCAATCAGCCTTGGCCAGGGATCAGGGTCACGTGGTACTGAACTGTGCCCCATAGGAGCACATTGGAAGGTGCAGACTGTCTAACGTTGAGGATATGGGCAGAGTGGGCATGATTGCCATTTCCAGTGCAGAGGGAACAGATGAAGGTTAGAAAGGGTCAAATGTAAATCCTATGCACCTGCAGGCCAGCCAGGCAGACCCTGGGTGGCCACAATCTAATTATGGCTTACAGCTCTAGTCAAGCTCATTGCTTCATTCCCCAAAACATAACAGAGATGGAGGACGTGTCAAGTCACATCATGCCTACACACATTCCCTTTTCTGGAGCTTCTGCTGTGAGCCATTACTGTGAGATTGCTGAACTCTCCAGCTGGATGACAGACTCTAAATACAGACAGATCTGCGTTCCAAGACAGGCTCCGCCACTTATTCTATGCGTGACTTTGGTTGAGTTCCTTAATATCTTTGCCTTAGTTTCTTTGTGTGTTAAATGGGAGCATATTAACTAGCTCACAGATTTGTTATGCCTAGCAGTGTCTGACGTATAGTAGTCGTTCAACAAATTTATATCCCCTTGAATAGTAAACACAAAATGGAACTATCTACTATATGAGACAGACTGAAACAGAAGGAATGATGCTTCAGCCAGAGTCCCAAGACTTCATTTGTTATTTTCTCTCTGAAATTCTCTAGCTATGTGATGTTTGAACCTCAATTTTCCTTTGAACTTCAAATTTCTCATGTACAAACAGGGATATTCTTTAACCGCTATGAATATTTTACTAGATGTTCAAAGGGCCAAGTGAGCTAAGGTGTAAGAAAACACCTTACAAATTAGAAAACACTGAATGCAAAGTGTCAGTAAAACCTTACTTCAATCATTATTCTCGAATAACTGGAACCTTAAGATGTAGTCCATATAGATTTCATTTTTAAAACATCTTTAAAGTAGATTCTTGGATAAAACACGTTCATCTTGATCTCCTAAACAGAAATTTGTTATGTTGTGGGCCAAGTATGATGAATAAATAAACTTGGTTTGCTTCATATACTGTTTAAAAAATATAGTCAAAAATGTATGTTTTTAAAATGGGAGATTTCATACAAAAACCTATATTTATATCTTCTCTTAAAAATTAAAGGAATATCTTATTATATAGAGATAGCATTTAACACGGCCAATGACTTGCTGTAGGTGATTAGCAGCTGCCTAGTTTCAATAGTGCATGCACACTGGTTTGCCACAGTCTCCACTACTCCTTATTACCACCTCACACTGAAGCTAAGTGTCTTACTCTATCATCACACAGTATTCTATTCTACTTATACCACATTGTTCTTTGTATGTCAAGTAGGCTGCTTTATTATTTACTGTGTCTGATCACTGTAGAGAAGGTCTGTAATCCCTGTCCTAAAATATGCATAGCTAACTCAATATTCTTACATGGAGAATCCATTCTAGTTATAACACCAAGGACAGAATCTAAGCCTCCAATAAAAGTTATGATCAAATGCAGGAAAGTTAATTATTATTATTATTTAAAAATAATTCCAAATAAAAAGGAGAAATAAATGTTGCTGTCTTTCTGTTAAACAAAAAATTCGTAAATTTGAACATAACACTCTCACCAAATGCTGATTAATCCAGGGTTTTCTATGTTTGACATGTAGTTTTTCTTCTTATGAAACCAGTGGTGTTGAGCTGAAGGCACCTATGAATGGGATTCTTAGAGTTGTAATCTCTGATATTATATGTAACATTATCCATGTGTTGGCCTTTGTCTTAGAAGAGGCCCCTTAGCTTTACATAAATTCCTGAATAAGTTGGTGACACCAAAAGTTAATGAAAAGTTGTTTGCTATCACTAATCATCAGAGAAATGCAAATCAAAACCACAATGGGGTATCACTTCATACCTTTTAGGATGGCTGTTATTAAAAAAAAAACAAAGATAAGTGTTGATGAGGATGTGGAGAAAAAGTAACCCTTGTGCACTGCTAGTGGGAATATAAATTGGTACAGCCATTATGGAAAACAGTACAGAGGTTTCTAAAAAACTTAAACATAGCACTACCATAAGATCAGCAATCCCACTTCTGAGTATTTATCCAAAGGCATTTCAATCAGAATCTTGTAGAGAGACCTGCAGTCCCATGTTTAGTGTAACATTACTCACAATAGCCAACATACAGAAACAACCTAAATGTCCATTGATAGATGAATGGATAAAAAAATGTTACATATGCATGTGATAGAATATTATTTAGCCTTAAAAAAGGAAAAGAGTCTTGCCGTTTTTGACAACCTGGAGGATACTATGCTAAGCTAAATAAGCCAGACACAGGAAAACAAATACTGTATGATCTCATTTATATTTGGAATCTAAAATAGCCAAATTCACAGAAGCAGAGCTAGAGTGGTGGTTGCTAGGGGCTGGGGGGAGGGTGGAATGAGGAGGTGATGATCAAAGGGCACAAAGTTTCAGTTATGCAAGATAAAATAAGTTCTGGAGCTCTATTATACCCTATAGTCTCTTTCGCTAACAATACTATAGCGCAGACATATTTAAAGCTTGTTAAGAGGGTAGATCTTATGTTAAGTGTTCTTATCACACACAAAAATAATTATAATAAGAATAAAGGGGGAGCTGGACCCATGGCTGAATGGCTAAGTTCACGCACTCCACTTTGGTGGCCCAGGGTTCGCTGGTTTGGATCCTGGGCCCAGACCTAGCACTGCTCATCAAACCATGGTGTGGCAGCATACTAAATAGAAGAACTAGAATGACCTACAACTAGGATATACAACTATGTACTGGGGCTTTGGGGAGAAAAAAAAAGAGGAAGATTGGCAACAGATGTTAGCTCAGGGCCAATCTCAAAAAGAAAAAATGAATAAAGCAGGCAAGAAGAAACTTTGGGAGGTGATAGATATGTTTATGGCCTTGATGGTGGTGACGGGTTCACGGATGTACTTATTCCCAAACTCATCAAATTGTTTACACTACATATGTACAGCCTTTTACATATCAATCATACCTCAATAAATGGTTTTAAAAAATCACTTTACTATGGAGAACTGGATAGGGTACTTTAACTAGGCTGTCTGAGCCTGCATTGAACTTTAATAATTATGGAAAGAGAGTATAAATTTTCTCAGTCAATCCTGATTTTAAGCTATGGTGGGTTGAAGGCAGGAATATTACAGGGAAAGAAATCTGTGCATGTATGTGTAGGTATGTGCCCATGTGTGTATATATGTATGCATGCATCCTTCTGATTTCTGAAAAAGTAGTGGGAATAGGAGAGAAATCCTGAAATAGGATTGTGTCCAATGAGATCCGTCAAGTCTTGGGAGCAGAAGCACTACTAGCTTCCCTTTTATTCTGAGCTCTCTTTCCAAGGATGCTTGTATAGCAAAGAGCCTTGGAAGATGGAGAGAGCATCTCCTTCCAGAGCAGAGGACAAGTTTGTATACTGTGCAGTGAAACCAAATAACATCTCCCATCAGAGCAAAGTTTACCCTTTCTTAGTTTGCAAGTAAGGTCAAATCTCCGACCCTTCACAGTTTTCGACAACACTCAGCCCCACCCAGTCTCCTTCCTTAGAGCCCTTTGTCTCATCTCTTAGCCTTCTCCAGCTTCTCTGGGGTCAGCAGTCCCGCCTATATTGGGCCACTATCTTTGGCCACTCTTTCCACTGAGAACCTGGAGCTAAATTATAACAAAGTTTTCAGCTGATTCAAGTCCCTAGTGCATCAGGGCATTACTGACATCTCAGAATTTTAATATTCCAGTCGAGAATGGGAAAAGAAAGGGGAAAAAACCCCCATCTTTCTCGAAACATTGATTCTTGAGTTAAGGGTAGGACGGAAACTCATAGAATCAGTGGATCTTGTACACCTCCCCCAAAAGTATATGGGGCATGGGATGGCAAATTTGCTCAGCCCTGAGAGAAGTCGGGTAACAGGGTATCTTCTCAAACTCTATGAAGTTTTCACTTGAAGCCAAAGGCTATGACTCTACCATACAAAGTGGGAGAGTCTTACTGAGTTTTTTCCACTGTAGTGCAGCCTACGCTTCTGAAACACTTTAGTGACTTAAACGTGGGATATTAACTGGCTGGTTACCAAAGGTTCACTCTAACACGGCTATTCTTACTCCACTTATATTAAAGCGCAGGAGAGGGTGGAGTACGCAAAAGCAAAATGGAAATAGGAGACAAAATTTGCATTAGGAGGATGTATTGTGTTGCTTTCTGCTTACTTTGATTATGATATGCTGGGAGACTTGTGAAGGCAATGGAGAATATGAAGCTTTTTAAAAGTGAACTTAAAATTCAACAGGTTTTAGGTGTAAGTTGAAGCTAAGAAGATAGATGTCTGTTGGTGTTTTACATACACATATATGTAAAGAAATTTTGCAAAGATATCTTGTATAGGTAACAGAATATTCTCAACAAAAATTTTATTTCTCATTTTCCTCTTGTATGTCTGACCTGTTTCCCTTCTTATTTAAATCTTCATGTAAAGATTTGCCTCTGAAGGTCTGCAGATTGTAACCCAGGAATGTCAAGATGCCTAATCAGGAGCCTGCCTTCCAAATACATGGACAGTGTAATCAACTGGAGAAATTCTATCAAGACTTAGAGTCCTCCCCCACTGTCCTTTGAGTGGTGCCATATCCCATTGTTCCATTTTGCAACTCTGCCTATGTTTTATTTATTTTTGCCAAGTCAAAATGAATTAAAATTTAATTTTATGTTGAAAATTGGTTTGGAAATTCAAAACACCTGAGGTAACTGGAGATGCTCTAGGGACCAGAAGCTGGAGGTGGAAATCAGGCAGGGAGGAGGTAAGCTCAAAAACAGGGATGGAATGCACCGCATTAGACTCAGGACTGCTTCCTAGAGCATACTAATTCCTTCCTGAGGTGGACAAAACCAGGGCTTCTGCACATCAAATAGATACTATTTTCAGACCCCTTGGGAGTAATAAAAGTAGAGCCTGCAAAGTTAATATAGGAAGCATCAGAGATGCATGCGGCCGTATATACCATCCTTCACTCAAAGAAAAATCACATAAAAACAAAATATCAGGTCACAGCTTCTTTTCTCACAATCTGTGCTCCTTTCATCCACTTTGGACCATCAAGTGAATGCTTCCACAGAAGTTAGAGGTGTTTAATAATTTAACAAACATATGAGTCTGTATTATTATATTATTAGACAATGTAAAATAAAAACACATTTCTTTGGTAATTTAAGCCAGTCTATCGAGAGACTCTTGTACTTCAGACACAGTGCTAGGTGCTGGGAACACATTGATGAATAAAATAGGCAAGATCCCCACGCTTGTAAACCTTGCAGCCTAGTGGGCAAGGTGTACATAGGTTTTGGGAGCAGGAAAGAGAGGAAGCAGGGAGAAAGTTTAACTGCCCACCTAGATCTGAACCAGAAGAGGCAGGTACAAGACGCTGGTGGCAGGAAGAGAAGAGGGAATTGGAAGGATGCAGTAGGAAATTGTAGTGCTCAACTCTATTCAGTTTTCTCTTTTCCTGGACACAGGACAAGTCACTTCTCCTAATCTCCTTGCGGCTAGACAGAACAGTGTTCTTGGACAGGGTCAGTGGGCTGTAGGAAGAAATGGGGGGTGTTACTCTCAAGCCAAATCACAGAATAACCATGACTTGACTCTATGGTGGTCTCTTTCCTGTCTCAGCAACCTAAGAGAATTGTTGCTGAGATAGCAGAACCCTAGGGTTGAAGTAGCCCAGATTGTTGAGTTGCTATATGGATGACACTCTCCTGGACAGTCACCCTGATTTTTAGTGGACTCTATGAAAAAGAAACACTTTTGGTTATGTTAAGCTTTGAGATGGTAGTGTACTTTCTGCAGCATAACTTAACATGCCCCAGCTACTACAGGTGGGCTAATGAACACAGAACACAAGGATATCTGGAGCCACGTATTTCTTGAAGGTAGGAATGAGGTGCTAGAAAAGAGGGCCTGGGAAGGAAGGGAGAGAATAGGCAAGAATTTTGCATTCTCGAAGCCAATAAGTGGAATTATAGAAATCTCTTGTTGTTTCACAGAAGAGCATATCTAATCTCATTTCAATTTGTTTGCCAAATAAGAAACAGATTGGAAAATTACTTAGAGTAGAACTGTTCTTAAGCTGTTAAGAAAAGAAATATTCTCTAAGATCAAAAGAGGAATATAGATAAACTAAGTTTGGTAGAGAGGCTTTTTGTTTGATCCAACAGTGCTACCATTTTATCATATTAGTGATTTGGGATTTCATTTGTATGAAATGTGCAAGTACAAAATTTTGTATGTCTGTGTGTGTGATATAAAACTAAGTTAATTTTATTCAGTTACACTAGGAAAATTCCAATGTAGTTTTTCAACTCTAAAATGAAACAGGCTGTGGGTGAGTAGGATCAGATATCTTACAGAGGAAAAGAAGTATGTAATGGTCATTTAGCAGCTATTAGTGTCTAGTTCTTTTGGCACTGAGAATCCATTTATTTGTTTATTCATTCAATAAATATATATTGAGTAATTATGATATGTCAGACAACACTGGAAGTTCTGAGAATTTATCTGAGACCAAGACAGACATGGTATATGTCCTCTAAAAGCATACATTCTATTGGGGAGAGGGGAGAGAGAATATAAGTAATAAATTAAAAAGAAAACATCAAATAGTACTGAGTGCTATAAAGAAAATAAAATAGAAAGATGGGATACCAATGTCTATGGGCTTCTTCAAGTAAGATGGCCATGAAAGTTTTTCCAAAGAGGTCTTTTATAAGACGAGACCTTAATGGCAAGAAGGAGGTGCCCTTGCAAAGATCTGGGGAAACTTGTTTTCAGGCAGAGATAATCATAACTACAAAGGCCTAAGCAGGAAAGAGCATGGTGTAGTCACGAAACAGGAAGAAGCCAGGTAAAGCTCCAGCATGATGAGCAGGGGAGAAAGTGACAGGGTACAAGGTAGGAGGCTCCATGTGATGGTTAATTTTATGTGTCAACTTCACTGGGCTAAGGGATGCCCAGAGGGCTGTTAAAACATTATTTCTGGGTATTTCTGTGAGTGTGTTTCCAGAAGCAATCAACATTTGAATCAGTAGACTGAATAAAGAAGATCTGCCCTCACTATGTGCGTGGGCATCATCCAATCCCTTGAGGGCCAGCATGGAACAAAAAAAAAGAGCTGGGGAAGAGTGAATTCTCACTCTCCCTTCTTGACCTGAGACATCCATCTCTCCTCCCCTTACCTATCAGAGCTCCTGGATCCTAGCCTCCAGACTCAGACTGACTTACACCAGTGGCTTTCCTGGTTCTCCAGTTTGCAGATGCAGATCATGGGACTTCTCAGCCCCCATAATTGTGTGAGCCAATTCTCATAATAAATTTCCATATATGTATCTCTATATATCCTATTGATTCTGTTTCTCTGGAGAATCCTGACGAATCCACTTCTCTTTATGCAGCATTTCATAGTACAAAGTAAATTTTGAATTTCCTTCTCTGTGCAGGGAGAAGTCATTGAGAGATTTTATTGGGAGGGGGTGTTACATGATTTAAATTCATTTTATTTTTTAACTTACTGATCACTCTGCACGGAATGAACAAAAACAGCTAAGAATGGGAGTCTGGAGACCAATTAAAGGGGTTATTGTAGTAGCCCAAGAAATAGAGTAGTAGTGATAGAGATGAAGAGAAATGATACATTTTGGAAATAAAATCAACAGGACTTGATAATGAACTAGAACTAGCAGTTGGGGAAGGACTCAAGGATAATTCATTGGTTGTTGGTTTAAGCAACAGAGTGAATAGTAATTATTCATTTACTGATATGGTATGACTGAGGGCGGTGAAAGTTTTGGTTGAGGAAGTAGTGGAGGTGGGATGATGATAGAGTTTTGTTTCAACTTTGTTAAATTTGAAATACCAATGCAACATTTGAGAAAAGATGAGTTGGCAATTAGATAACAATTGTCTGAAATTAAGGGAAGAAATTATGATTGGAGAAAAAAATGAAGAGACAAAAATATGTGTAAAACCTTGGGGTTAAATGATACTATCCAGGGAATGAGTGTGTCTTGAGTGAGAATGTATGTAGAGGAGAAACAATCTTGCATTGAGCTCTATGGCCTACCTATATTTAGACTACTGAGAAGGAACAATAATGAAAACAGGTGAATATACATTTTGAAAGCCAAGAAAAAGCATTCTAGATTAATTGTATCAGTTGCTATTCAGAGGTCATGTGGAAAGAACGAGAAATGATTACTGCATTTGGCATCATGGAGTTCATTAGTGACCTTAGCAAGAACAACTATCAAAAGACTATACAAACGGAAGCTCAAATTGAGCGTACTGGAGAATGGGAGTTGACACGAGAAAGTGAGGAGAGTGACTATAAACAATTCTTCTAGGAAACGTTGCTGTGAAGCCAAGTGGAAAAGTCATACCGTAGCTGGAGGGGAAATACGAGGTCAAGGAAAGCTCTTATTATTTCTTTAATGGAAATTTCTAAGGCATCTATTAATGCTTATGGGAGTAATCCAAGAGAAAAGGAGAAATTAATGACTCAAGAGAAAAAAAGGATGATTATAGGTGAGAAATTCTTGAAAAAGAGAGAGAGAGTAGAATTCAGAGCCTAAATTAATCTATGATAGGAGCAGGTACACTTATTCCACTGGAAGAGGAGGAAAGCCAGACAGTAAGGGTACAGATATAGGTGGATCACTGGAGTAGAGGTGGGAGGGTGGACAATTTCTTGTCTAATTGTTTCTATTTTATCAAAAAAGTGTGAGATAAGGTCACCTGCCTAAAGTAAGGGAGAAAGGTGTGTTTGAGGCTCTCAGAGTGAGGCAATTATTCACAATAGTTTCTCAGTTGAGTCCAATATACTCTAAATATGTTGTAAATTTTGAGATTGTGGTCGTGATTTTAAAACTAAACTAAAAGCACAGTTGTATTTTCCTCTAGCAATGGCCAGATGTTTAGATGCATAAGCAGAGACATAACCATTCTTCTGGGTTTAATGCACTGTCAAGTGAGAACAATGGAGAAGGAGAGCATGAAAATAAGACTGGAGTAAATTTGATGGTTGACTGTTGCCTCTTGGCTGGGTTAAGGAAGGAGCCTGGACGTGAGAAGAATGATGGATAATGAAAAGGAGTAGTCGATGCGTTTGGAGATCTCACTGAGGTTAAAAGAATTCTAGAGAAAGACTGCTAGAGTATATGACTCGGAAGAGTGGTAGAAAATGCTTTAGCCTTCAATGTCTGCTCATTTCTCCAAATTTAGTTAAAAATTAAAAACAAAAACAAAAAGTTGGCGGGGCACATGGCCACATAGAATGATGATATTACACAGCTCCCCTTGCAATTAGGTTTATATGTTCTGACTAAAGGCATGTGAGTGAAAGTATCACATACAGCTTTGGGGAAACTTCCTTAAAGATGTGATGGCTGGAGCATAAGCAACCATCCTGGAGCAGGAAGTGGAAGCTTTGTGTTGATGTAACAGAGGAGCAAGATAGAAGGAATCTGGAAATCTAATGCTTCTGGGAAGCTACCCTACCAGCTTCTGTCTCTTTGAATTTATTTCATACGGGAGCCTCTATCAGGGTTATGGCATGGCACAGTTAATTGAGTTTTGTTTTATTTTTTTACTAAACGCAGCCATATTCATTCTTTCTTATTTATTTTTTTTTGGAGGAAGATTAGCCCTGAGCTAACTGCTGCCAATCCTCCTCTTTTTGCTGAGGATGACTGGCCCTGAGCTAACATCATGCCCATCTTTCTCTACGTTGTTTTTTTTTTTTTATATGTGGGACATCTACCACAGCATGGTGTACCAAGTGGTGCCATGTCCGCACCCGGGATCCGAACCAGCGAACCCTGGCCCACTGAATCAGAATGTGAGCACTTAACCGCCGCGCCACTGGGCTGGCCCCTGCATTCTTAAATAATACAGAGGGATGAGAAATTGCCAGAACTCTAATATTTGAATTTGACATTTTGGAAGGGATTCAATTTTTTAAAAATTGTTTGCAATTGATGATACAATTTTATTATTTTACTTTTGGCAATTAAACAACTGTACTGCAGAAACACATTGATCTCCTGTTTTCAGATTTGTCAAATAAAATAAAAACAATGCAAATTAGACGATGATAGATATTGGGAGATGAAAGGTCAAGAGTTATAACCGTGAAAAAGAAGGAAAAAACCCATCAGTGGGGAGGTAAAGGCCATGAAAGTGAGAGACTAAATGGATGGGAAGACAATTCATGGAGATCCTAAAAATGACAGACTTCTGATAACACTTAAGCAAGGAGGGAAAAACAATGACTCAGGTGTTAGAATCATCACTGAATGAGGGAGAGTGACCCAGAGGTTATAGAGCACAACAGGGAGGTCATAGATGACTGAGAAAAACGTGGCTTATTTAGAAATAAATTGGGTCCCGGAAGAGAAAACGTTGTATAGAGTCCTTCCCATTTTAAGGAAGAATTACGTTAGTTCAGGCACTAGAGTTAGAATGCCGGGCCACGATCCTGATTGCCACCTACCAATTATAGACCTTGATCGTCATTTAACCTATCTGTGCTTCGTTTTTCTCCCTGGTAAAATGGACAATAAAAGTACCAGCCTCGTATGATCGTCTAAGGAGTAAGTGAGATAATTCATGTGAAGTTAGTGTATCGTTTACAAATCGTTAGCGGACAAATTGAGTGTACTCTTCAAAATATACCACTTCCGTACCAGTTTTGGAATATAGCACAAGGGTGAGTGTCTATCTCCCTTTCTTTAAGTTTCCAAATGCGGATGGAGACTTAAAGCGCCTCTCCTCAGCCAGGAGAAGGGTTGCAGAAACACGGTGCGCTTCTTTGAAACCCTGCCTACTCTGTTTCACGGAGAAGTCTTATTTGATTAGCGAAACTGGAGGAATGTCTCTGAGCATGTGTAATGCATCCCCGTTTAAGCTCTTTGTCTGTTAGAGACTTAAGGACAGGTGTTCTCCCATTGCTCCCACTTCCATGAAACACGCAAACGTGGGTCTAGGCAGAGGCCAAGCCTGGAGACCTGGGTGTACTCCGGGGGTCTGGGCTCTTCTGCGTTTGATGGGCATAAGCCAGGCTGTAATTCTCTGGGAAAGTGACAGGTAAGTGTCTGCACTGGAAATCCACCAATCCTCCAAGGCAACTTCCAAGGTGGGGACAGGGGGTATCAGGAAGCTGAGCAGCTCCTCTAATCCAGCCTAAGCAATAACCGAGCTTTCGTTGAGTTCTAGTAGATTCTCATAGTTACTCTTCACCTGTTTCAGAACTGACTGGGGAAGTGGCTTGATTATCTCCTCCAATTCATGAGACCTATAATACACAAGATCCTCACAGAGGAAGAGGCTTATGGGATATAGACAGTCTGAGATGGGAGATGATGAGTCCCCCAAATCAAAAAGGGAAAAAAGATCCAATAGATAATGGAAAAAACTCTACCATATGGAATCAGGAGGAAATCAGTACGTTAAAAAGTTCTCAAAAGGCAGTCTACAATTTGCCAAAACTCATAGAACTGTGCATCAAAAATGGTGAACTTTACTGAAATGAAATAATAATTTAAGAATGCCAGGAATGCCAAGATAGATTGCAGATTGATGAGGAAACTTTACAATTGCACGACCTAGCCTTGCAAAAGGAGGTGGGGGAAAAACTGACCTAAGTAACTTTGGCAAGTGTTTGGGTATCTTAAGGCTACATATAAACCTGCTTAGCATTGTTATCTCCATATGAGTATACGGAAACCAAAGCTTTGAGAGGAGAAGAGTGTGGTAGACTCTGCTAATATCCATTCTCCCTTTCTTCCTTATAATCAGAACCCCAATTTGTTAAAGAAGGCGGTATGCACAGGCAAAAAAATTCACCTTCTCTGATTTCCTTGCAGGTAAAAGTCATCACGTCGCCCAGTTCTATCCAGTAAGATGTAAGTAGAAGTTACTCAGAGGGGCTCCTGGGAAAGCTTTGGAAAAATGAAAAGATTGGACTAGCATATTCCCTTTTGCCCTTAACTCTTGATCATTCATTTTTCCCATCTGGAATATGGATGCAATGTCTGGAGCTCCAGCAGCTGTCTTTAATCAAGAGAATAGTAATCACACAATAAGGATGGAGGAGCAGCAAAATAAAAGGAGCTTCATTTCTTGATAACATTGGACTGTCTACTTCCATCCTTCTTGTTGCAGAAAACAAATAACCATCTTCCTATTTATTTTATTTTATTTTTTTTTTGGTGAGGAAGATTTGGCCCTGAACTAGCATCTGTTACCAATCTTCTTCTTTTCGCTTGAGGAAGATTGTCCCTGAGCTAACACCTGTGCCAATCTTCCTCTATTTTATATATGGGATGCTGCCACAGCATGGCTTGATGAGCAGTGTGTAGGTCTGCACCCAGGATTCAAAACTGCAAACCCCAGACCACCAAAGTGGAATGTGCAAACAAGCACTACACCATCATGCCAGCCCCCTCATCTTACGTGTTTAAGCCACTATGCTTACAGTCTTATACAATCTTGCCAAAATCAGATAGCTAGTAATTGGGGAAATCAGGATTTGAACCCAGTTCCATCTCACTCAAAGCCCTCACTTTTAATGTAAACACTGAATTACCTCCCTAATTTAAACTATTCTGGTATTGCTTGCTTTCTCACTCTATTTTGACCACTCAAACATACCCCAAGTTATTGCAGTCCTATTATCTTAAGACAATTTTAGAAACTCTCATTATTTCACAGCATGAATTTGATTTGGAATTTCAATTATCTTAAAACAGAATGATTTGCATGTATAATTCCTGATTAAGATGGTAGGAGATTATTAAATGGAGAAATGGAGAATTTTTCAAGCATTCAAAGAAACTGATTGCTGGAGTCTTTTTCTTTTCAGAGAATCAGTGGCCCTGAGCTTCAGATCTCTTCTGGGTTATTAACATGATGTTAGAGGGAAAAGGAGCACTTGGAAGGACTGGTAATGATAGCATTTCTCCCAACCTACACAGATCGTACAAGAAGTTAACAGAAGGTATCCAGTTTCAGACTCATCACTAATGTCAAGCCTATTGAACTGAAATAGGCATGAGAGGGCCGTTCATAGTGAGGGTCATGGAAAACAGCCAGCCCCCTCCGTGAACAGGATGCAGATGGCCCCGCCCTGCAGTCCTGCTGACTGACCACGTGCAGAGGACAGACAAGAGCAGGATGACCAAGCTGCTGTGTTGTACAGGGAGCTGCAATGGGAAGAATGGGAGTGACAGCGACAAAATGAATGTGTGCACCACGTCCTAAGTTCAGACTCATACATGGGGGATCCTCACCGTAATGATGGCTATAATCATATTTTCAGGAAAAAAAAATGGTGGCCAGTAAAAATAATGTTGACTGTATCTCTTTCTTTCACAGAAAATACATATTAAAAAGGGGAGTTTATAACCCAAACTTGGGTCTTACATCCAACTTTAAAAAAAAAAAAAACTTACAGGGCCGGGCCAGTGGTGTAGTGGTTCAGTTCAGTGTGCTCCACTTTGGTGGCCCAGGTTCGTGGGTTCGGATCCCAGGCACAGACCTAGACCACTTGTGGGCCTTGCTTTGGTGGTGACCCACATACAAAATAGAGGAAGATTGGCACAGATGTTAGCTCAGGGACAATCTTCTTCAAGCAAAAAAAGAGGAAGATTGGCAATGGAAGTTACAGGGTTAATCTTCCTCAGCAAAAAAACAAACAAACAAAAACTCACTTTAGGTAATACATTCACAGGGTTCAAAATTCAAAAGGTACCAATGAATTTGCAATGAAAAATCTCCCTCTCACCTTATTCCCCAGCCACCCTGTAGGTAACCAACTTTAGCATTGTGTTGTGTATCCTTTTGGACACCCGTGTAAATTCCAGCACATAAGCACCGTCACCTACTACCCTCCCCACTTTTCAAAGGCATCATATTATGCACATTTTTTTGCATCTGCTTTTACCATTTAAAAACACATCGTCGAGATGGCTCCATATTAGTACATAAAGAGTTTGCTCATTTTTTATTACAGTTTTATTTTTCTGATATTTGCCACATTTGACCTTATCTCTTTGTATTTTTTTATTGAGATATAATTGGCACATAACATTAAATTAGTTTCAGGTGTACAACACAGTGATTCAATATTTGTATATATTGCAAAATGATCACCACAATGAGTCTAGTTAAATATGATAGTTTTTAAATTGCAAAATATAGCATTATACAGATAAAACTGTTTAATACATAAATGTATAGCTTCAAGAATAACAATAACACAAACACCCACCATCCAGGGTGAGAAATAAGATATTGTGAGGGCTTTAAAAGCCCCACTGGGTGCTGCTCTCAGTAACACCTGCCTCCCAACCCAGCCCCTTCAGAGGCAGCCACTGTCCTGACTTGTGTGAATTATTCCTTTTGTTTATAGATTTGCCACCCACTTCTGTATCGTTCCAGTATATTATTAGTTTCAAAACCCTCCATAGCAAGTGCAAAACTAGCTGGGTAAGGAAAGAGGCATCTCGTCCCTCTCAGATGGAGATTCACGGGAGACCAGGATCTCTTAGGGGGAGGTCAGTGGCAAGGTCAGGAGTGCGTCCTGGAAAACACAAGACTCACCACAGCCAGAGAATCTGTCAGGGCTGATGGCTGGGACAGGAACCGGGCATCTGGCAGACATTCCATCAAAGGGAGTGAGCCGCTCTCTTATTTTGAGCTCCTGAGCTCCACATGGCGGATCTTGAGTACCCAGCGGTACTCGAAGAAGACATCTGTAGGGTGAAATGAGTGACTCAGCTGAATCAGGCTGCCTGATATTAAAAAGGAGATAAGGAACTTCATCAGCACGTGGTCAACCAGGACAAGCTAGTATTACAGGCCCTTGGTGCTGCCAGCTCTAGTGCCTATTGAGGATTTTGCCATTCCCGGATTCCTTATTGGAGATCACGTTCTTTTGGCGCTGTGGCAAGTTACTGTTTGACGTCTGCTGTGCAGCTCCCAAAATTTCATGGCTGTTGCCTCCTCCCACTACTTTCCCCCTTCTTTTAGATTTTTTTCTTATTAGGGTATAACAGACATATAACATTGTGTTAGTTTCAGGTGTACAACATATGATTCAATATTTTTATACACTGCGACGTGACCACCACAATAAGTCTAGTTACCATCCATCACCATACATAGTTACAAAACTCTTTTTCTTGTAACGGTCTTTCAGATTTTGTATCTTAAAAAAAGTTCTTTTACAGTAATTCCATTGCGTATTTGGCTGGTAGCAAGATTAAATGAAAGCATTTAATCCACAGGCTTTATGAAGAAGCCTGTACAACCTGTTAAAAGAAATAGTAATGATGTACTTGATTTATCTATATAAATTTAACTTAAATACTATATAGCATAAAATTTTATAAAGTTGATAAAATAAAGCAGGTTAACTCCATAGTCAAACACACCCAAAACTGTATTTAAAAAAGAATTCTACCTTCATTTTTACGGACTTTATATGTGTCTCACCAAAATTCATATGTTGAAACCTAACCCCCAATGTGATGTTATTAGGAGGTGGCACCTTTGGAAGATAATTAGTTTTAGATGAGGTCGTGAGGGTCAAGCTCCCACGATGGGATTAGCAACCTTACAGGAATAGAAAGAGACTAGAGCTGGTTCTCTCAGCCATGTGAGGGTACAGTGAGAAGCTGGCCCTCTACAGGCCAGGAAGCAGTTCCTCATCAGACAATGGACATGCCAGCGCCTTGGTCTTGGTCTTCTCAGCCTCCAGAACTGTGAGAAATAAATGCTAATTTTTAATCCACCCTGTCTATGGTATTAGTGTTATAGCAACCTGATTTCACTAAGACACTCAATCATGTCCATTTTTTCTTCTCTGCCCTTGCCTTATTCTTACTGCAACAAATCATAAGATAATTAAACACCTATGTCAGGCTCGTGGGATTGAGAAACGTTCCTTTGGGGGAGAGTTTGAGAGACTCATGAAGAGATTTAGGGCAACTCATTATTTTGTCAAAGAGACTCAGGGATATTTACTCCATTGACTGATTTTCTTTTTCTTAATTGTAAATTTCATCGGAAGCAAGCAGCAGTCTTAAAGTACAGGTATTTCTCTCTAATTGTGATTATGTAACGGATAACTCTTGAGGATCTCTCTGTAGCCTATGCCTTTCTTCTCCATAAACTGTTTCCATAACTGTGGTGTATATAAGTATACTTTCTTGTCACTTATCTGATCTCAAGGACATAGGTATTAGCTCAAACCATTCTGCTTGCAGGTACCTGGAACAGAAACCCACTTCATACTTCCTGAAATTACATGTTCTCAGTTTAGGGAAGGATGGCATCAGAGTGTCCAAATTTCTGGAAGAATTCATCTGGCCTCATCTGGGTCATATTTTCCATCCCAGTCAATAATTATGACCAGTGAGGGGTATGAAATAGTACAATAGGAGGGACCTTCCCCAAGCCTGTTTTAATGGAAGATTGAAAATGATGGAATACAAGAAATCATTAAGATTAGAAGACTCTCATTAACCAAAATGTCAAAAAACTGTGAGAGGTGCCGGCCCGGTGGCGCAGCGGTTAAGTGCACACGTTCTGCTTCTGGGCGGCCTGGGGTTCGCCAGTTCGGATCCCAGGTGTGGACATGGCACTGGTTGGCAAGCCATGCTGTGGTAGGCGTCCCACATAAAAAGTAGAGGAAGATGGGCACGAATGTTAGCTCAGGGCCAGGCTTCCTCCGCAAAAAGAGGAGGACTGGCAGTAGTTAGCTCAGGGCTAATCTTCCTCAAAATTAATTAATTAATTAATTAAATTTTAAAAACCCACAAAACTGTGAGAAACTACCTTTATGTCAGAAAGCTGGCATAATAATATACTGAAGCCTAAGGAGAAGAATTTATGGGATGAGATGATCAATAGCGTTGAAGAGCATAAACCAAAACCATTTGCTTGTTTATTTCCAAACATGGAGTTTTAATAGTTTGAGAGGAGACTGAAATAATTATAGTATGCAAATAAACCAGAGAGAGAGCATTTATAAAGCAGAGGCTGGAAGTTTACACTATGCATTTTATAAATTCGGCAGTGGAAGAAAGTAGAGTAAGAATTGTGACCCATTTGTAGAATATTTCTTGTTTTCAGCATCCAAAACATATTCAGTTGTGTTTTAAAATCAACAGTAAAATTCTTAAAGAACTTTCATATTATTGAAGATCATACTTAACACCATCGTATAGGAAGATTTGGTAAAATGCAGATCCAATTCATACTCACAGTTCTCACATGCTACCAAAAGCTTCCCACACGTAAAATGAGACGATGATCAGGTCCTCCTAATGAATGTAGGAACTAGGTTTCTTGAGTAACTTCAAGGAAGTTAACTTCTTTCTTATGTTTAAAGTCGAGTCAGAGTTCAAATGAGATTTAAGATTTCTGTTAGGAATTAACTGTGACACAGACCAGAATGCCCACATTATAAGGAGCAACTTTGAGTGTAGAAGTTAAGATGTTTTGGTGATAAACATCAGGAATGGGCTCTGGCTTATTGAAGTAAAACCTTACTTGTTAGAAAGATAATGGGGTGATTCATAGAATCAAAGGAAAGCTGAACTAGCTTCTGGAAGCACAAGAACTCGGGTGGGTCTGAGAGACTCAGCAGTGGAGCTGAGGGACCATCTTTCTAAGGTCCTGCTTTATAAGTCAGCTCCAAAGGCCTTACATCTCTAATCTCTATGCAAGATTCTTAGTTCTTGAGAGCGAAAATTTAATTGGCAAAGTCTGGATCAGGTGAATCTCTCTACCTCAAGATTAATATCTCGTGGCCAGAAGACACAATCACGTTGACTCAGAATAATTGTGAGCTATTACAATTTCTGTCTACTATTTGAACTGGCTGCTCTTTGATTCTTCCATTTCTCTCAAGCCACTTTGAGTGCCATGTTTTATTCATCCTTGTACATGACCTATCCACAATCTTGCTATGTGCCTCAAAATAAAATATTAATATTTAAATTTAATGAGGACTTGCTATGGCCTAATTTCTGTTCTAAATATTTTACATACATTATCTCATATGAGATGGTTATTATTACTTCCATTTTACGGAATAGTAAACCAAGGCATGGCATATATAACTTCATCAATTCACAGTTACAACGTAGTAGAGACAGGATTTTAACTAAGCTGGTAGTTTGATTGCTGAGCTGTGAGCTTAACTATCATGCTGTGTGTGCTCCAGTAAATGCTTCTTAAACAATCTCTTGTTTAAAAAAGCAATAATTGCGTGATACCACTTATATGTGGAATCTAAAAATGCTGAACTCAAAAACAGAGAGTAGAATGGTGGATACCAAGGGGTGATGTGGAAAATCGGGGAGTTGTTGTTTAAGGGTACAAACTTGCAACCAGTAGATAAATAAGTCCCGGAGATCCAACGCACAGCATAGTGATTATGGATAATAATACTGTATTATAAATTTTGAAGTTGGTAAGAGATCAGATCTTAATTGTTCCCACCACAAAAAAGAAACGATAATTATGTATCGTGATATAGGTGCTGGCTAACGCTACAGTGGTAATCGTATTGCAATATGTAAATACATCAAGTCAACATATTTTGCATCTTAAACTTACACAATGTTATATGTCAATTATATCTCAAATAAGTAAATAAGCAAGCAATAATTCTGATCTCTTTTTAAAAAGGCTAATATTGTTTATTTGAAGCGGACTAAAAGTTGTTTTTCTCTTCCCCCACATGTGAGCAAGACTGATCATTAGATCCTCTTTCAAGAGATAGGCCTCTGTGGCCATGAATGAAATATTCAGGTTTCTCCATTTGTGCACAAAATGAGATCCCTTTTCATCTAACAAGGACATTGCTTCAGCAATTTAGCCTCTCTCTTCTCTATCAACAGTGTTTTTCTTTCTCTCCTGGATCATAGTCATCAACACCCAAACATCTATACAACATCTCTTGACTCACTTCCTCACCAGCTACCATTCCATTGCTCTGCTCCTCTTTATAGCAGAACTTCTAGAAAGAGGACTCTGTATTTCCTGTCTTGAGGTAGTTTCCTCCCATTATGAAACTCTCGAATAAGGTCCTCCCCACCCCTACTTCTGAACCTGCCCCTATCAAGGTCACCTATGACATACTCACTGGAAAGTCAATCATCATTTCCAGATCCTCAGTCCTAGACACCATTGATCACTGTTTCTTCCTTGAAACACCTCACTCGCTTGGCTTCCAGGACCCATATTCTCCTTGTTTGCCTCCTACCTCACAGGCTGTTCTTTCTCAGTCTCCATTGCCCATTTCCGCTCATCTCCCTGACCTCCTAGTGATGGAATGACCCAAAGCTCAGCCCTTGGACCTCTTGTCTCCATTATCTACACACATTTCTGTGATGATTTTTCTATCTATCTTATGGGATCTTTACACTGGTGACTCCCCAAAATTTGTCTCCAGCCCAAACCTCTCCCCCAAGGCTATGCTCTTAATATTCAAATCCCTGCTTGTTATCTCCACTTGGATGCCTAACCAGATATTTTACCTCTACTAAACTCAAAACAAATCTTCACCTAATACCAAATTTATGTTTCTAGTTGTTCACAACAAAGGCCTTGGTTCATCTTTGACTTTTGGAAGAGAAAAATCCAGGTGGTCCTGAAGGCTCATTTCCTGTCAACTTTTGGTAGTTCCACAGACAGCTAGCTCAATGAGACTGCACCAGTCTGTGAAGAGAAAGGCTTTTAGCTGATGTTATCATTCCCAGCATGCAGGACTGTTCCTGGGCCCTGAATATGCAGAACTTGACACTCTGCACACACACTCCCCAGCATTCTTCCTGGCCATGAAATTCCTTCATCCGTTCCTTGTTACTTAGATAAACTGTGCATTCCTAGCCTTTTTTAGCCTAATCTGTAAATATGTAACAAGTTGTGGGGTCAAGGTCCCTTTTCTCTTTCAGAACTCTCAGTTTCACATCCAGTCTGTTGGCTAAGGCAGGCCCTTTCTGCTGGAAACTTGGTGTATACAGAACACCTATGCTTGGCCAATGTTGTGGAATAATGAGAGTTCAGGGAATGTGAGTGTTTTGCTATCTCCCTGCTTGTAAGATCATCTCCCATAAACTCTATGTTATCTCTGCATCGTGTGGCATTAGCGACGTGTGTGCATGACACCCTTGAATGATAGACCCTTTCTCCTGTCTCACATTCCTCAACAGATCTGTCAACAACTCTTATGAGCTCTGCCTTCAATACATATTCAGAATATGGCCACTTCTCATCATACCCCTACTGCTGTCTGATCTGAGATGCTACCATCTCTCAACTGAATGATTGAGGCTCCTAAATGGTTTCTCTGCTCCCATTCCTGCTTCCTGTGCAGTCCATTTACAAGGCAGCAGCATAGAGACTCTTTTGAAATGGAAGTAAAATCATGATACCTCTCTGTCAAAATCCTCTAATGACCCCTCCATCTCACTCAGAGTGGAAGCCAGAGTCCTCTAGACAGTGGCCCAAGGGCCTGACTTGATCCACATCCCCCTGAGCTTTGGGGTCTCATTTCCTACTACATAAACCTTCGTTCACTGTATTAGTTAGCAGGGCTGCTGTAACAAAACACCAAAGACTGGGTGGCTTACACAACAGAAATTTATTTTCTCACAGTTCTAGAAGGTGGATGTCTGAGACCAAGACGTCAACATGTTTGGGTTCTTCTGAGGCCTCTCTTCTTGACTTGCAGATGTCTATCTTCTTCTAACATCTTCACATAGCCATCCCTCTGTTTCTGTCTGTGCCCTAATCTCCTCTTCTCATAAGTATACCAGTCATATTGGATCAGGGCCCACCCTAATGATCTCAATCTAACTTAACTTCCTCTTTAAACACCACATCTGCAAACACAGTCACCTTCTGAGCTAGCAGGGATTAGGGTTCCACATATGAGTTTTTAGGGGAACACAATGCAGCCCACCATACTCACTCTGAGCAGACCCACTAGCCCTCATGCAGGTTCCAGAGCTTGTGTCTAGAGTGTCCCTGCCTCAGGCCCAGGCCTGGATGCTTCTATCTGCCTGGACAACACTTCCTCCAGGTATCTCTATGACTGTATTCCACACCTCATTAAGGCTTAATGAATATATCATCTTCTTTAGAAGGATCTGTCTACCCAACTTTTTAAAAATCATAACCCTTTAACCCACATTCCTCCTCCCTTCACTTCCCTCTATAGAATTTATTATTTCGTTTATCATCTGTGTCTCCTAATTAAAATATAAGCTCCCTGAGGACCTTTATAAACTGTTGCATCTCGAGTCTAGAATAGTACCTGGCACATAGTCAGCATCCATTAACTATTTGCTGAAAATTGAATTCATCAATGTCGAAATTGTTGGTTTCTGAATATGACCCAAGTGTGCAAAAATCTGCTCATTTCCAAATCCAATTAAAAAATAAATTGTTAATAAAAAGTCAGAGTTTGTGTAGTGATACAATGGTATTAATAAATATAGTTAAGGGTAGAAACAAATAGGACAGAATATAAAAAGAGATACTGTTAAATGGAAACCTCCATTACATTTTCTCTTTTCAAACCAACCTATTCTATGGGATTCTATAAGAGTAAGCATAAATTCACTTTGTTTTCTAACCTTCAAAAAGACTTTTCTCTCCAGATGGAAGAGTACTACTGAAAAAAAAAATGACCTCTTTGCAAATGGGCAAGAGCTGTTGCCCAGGCAGCAAAGCAGGTGTGGGAATCCTGAATCGAGTCTCTGAAATGCCCTCTCTACTTGAGGGAGAGTAGTGGCTGCTGGAGCAGGCATAGCCCAGAGTTGTGCCAAAGGCAAGCGCGGAGGCACTTTCCTTGTTGAGTTTTGCTTCTGCTTTATGCTTCCTGAAGCTGAGTGTGGTTGTTAATACATCAGAAAGATCGGGGGCCACAGAGAGGAGGTGGAAGAGCTGGAGCCGTACTCAGTAAATACTTTAAAGTGCCCCAGGGATCAAGAGAAGTGCCTGGAGTGAGGGAGACTGTTTACCAAACAAAGCTTGTATCATCACATTTCATATTTTGCCTGGCTCCGAGGATGCGAGCTACATAAAAATGCATTCGACTGTGGCATTCCCCTGCTCCGATGGCTTTAATTAAACTTGCTTTGTGCTTAGGAAATGAGCAAACTCTTGCAGTCAAGGGGAGAAAAACATGGGTTATTCACATGGGTAGATTTTTCCCTTTAACTCACAAAGCTCAAATGCTTTGTCATATTCAGTGACTCTGGTGGCCACAGCACAGTGCCAAAATCCATTAGCAGAGTCTGCTCACCATGCCTGTGGAATGGAATTGCTGCCTAATTCTAGTGTACATGAGTGATGACATCAGAGAGGAAGGTCACTGGAATCTGGCCCTTATCAGAGAGCTGTCACTCTGTAAAATGGCCTCACAGTAATGAGTAGAAGCGATGGATACTATTGTTGGACCAATGAGGCCGTGGCATAGGGGATTCCTGAACTTTCTAGCTTACAATACTCCATTTCATGTGCAAATGACTGGCTGGTGTTGGAGGTTAGAGCCCATAACAAACTACCTTTCACATGTTACAAAGAAATAACATTATCTATTGAATTGTCAGGCATGAAAAATTAATCCTTTGGTGGCAGCAGGGTGCAATATTTCAGTTAAGAGGTAAGGGGAATCTGTGAGTGGAAAGAAAACACAGCCCTTCTTTGCAGAGATGGTGATGATTTCACTTCACATGAGGGGAAAACACAAGCCGGTAAAAAGTGATTAAGACACATAACAAAATTGACTCTAAAGCAGAAATCTGAAACTCCAGAAGCCGCAAATCTGTTTGAGGCCAAAAATAACTTGGTGACATATGCTCTTAAGTTAAAGTCACAGAAACTGTGAATTTCTCTCCTGCAGCAGGTCAGACTTGCCCAGTCACAGAAGACCACAGCCTAGGTAATGAAATTCCAAACCTTTCAGAAAAGTCAACCATTCCTTAATAACCTCCCTTACCACTTACGACTTCTTGGATTCCTTGAATAATATAAATTTCTTAATTCACTCATTATGCTCTCACTCTGCTACAGTCTCCTCTTCCTGGAATGTCCCAGTGTCTTGTTGTCTTTGCATGTGCTCCTTCTGAAAGAAAGTTTCCCAAGCTGGGCAGCTGTCTCCATTGATAGATTTGGGGGCTTCAAATGAGCCTCGTTCTGTATTCATATCACATCGCTGTCACTCATACTTAGAAATGAGTCAAACAGCCTTAGGGTAGGTCATAGAGCTGAGTGATTAATAAGTCATAACATTCATCTGGGAGTTTCATGGCATGATACATAGAAGCTGCTGGACTCAGGTTCAAGTCCTAACATTCCAATCTGAATTACCTTTGTGCCTAGCCTCTGCATTGGTCTGCCTACTATTTGGCATGTTCATTTTCTTACATCTGGACTCCAATTCCTGAGGGTGGTATATTTCCAATTTTTGGCACAGATTGTACCAAGATTGTCACTCTTTACCTCTCCTCAAAGCTCTGGAAAGAGACAGGAATGCACTTTGAGGTGAGTAAGAAGTGCCACTCTCCAAGGGGAGAATTTGTTACCTTAGATACACATCCATGAGAAGTGAATGCAAACTGATACACAAGACATGTTTCGAGGAGCTCCCATCCCAGCATTGCCATGCCTTAAAGGGGCATCTCTATCCCCTACACCCTCCTTTGCCTAACGAACATTTACTTCTACTTTTACTCACAAGCTAAATATTACTTCCTCAAAATGGCTTTCTCTGATTATTGAGTCAAGCTTAGAATTCCATATTGTACCCTTTCACATCATCTTAATCCCCTTTGTGGTCTTTTCCTCAATTGCTCTTATAAATTTTCAACACTTCATGTGGGAAAAACCTGCCTGTTTTGTTTACTGCTGTCTCCCTGCATCTATCATGACAGCTTGGCTGTAATGAACAAGCATTTGTTGTTGAATGAATAAATGAACAGATTAAAATGCAAAGAAATGCAAGTCTCCGTTAGAGTGGGAACACGCAGATATTCAGAGCAATAATAACACCTTCCCTAAGAGGAAGTTCTGATAGGAAGCAAGCAATGTCTCTAGGAGTAGAGGACAAGGACCATCTGGACAGTGGCTAGAGTGCCTATAGTAACATCTGCGGGCAAATCACTTTACCCCAAGTCTACTTATTTATCTGTTAGCTAAGGTTATTATAAAAATGACAATACCCAGTGCACATGGAAGTACCATGCATTATATCATATCAGTTATTTTGATGATGCTTCGTTATTCTGACTATTGGCTCTTAATCCCCAAAAGTGTAAGTATCTGAACGATTAGCCCCAAAGACTGATAAAGAGCTGCAAGGTGAGACTTAGGTTACAAAACACAGGAGTCCTTCTCTCTGGTTGTCTGAAATCAATATGTTAGAGTCCCTGTGGAGGCTGGGGAGCTGAGTGCATCATAGCTGATAGGGGAATACATCACTGACGATGGCTAAAGCTTTTGCCACAACAGAAAGAGTTTTGAAGACGTGAGAACATTGAAGGTTTGACCACAAAACCTTGAAAAGATGAAAAGAAAATAAAAGAGAAAGCTTTGAATCCAAAGTTAGGTACGTGATAAAGAAGTAGAGAGTAACAATCCATCAGAGAAGCAGTCAGAAGGCAATCAACTTTTAAAGCATTTCTCTTATGCTTCAGGGAAGTTTTCTGAGGTCCTGGTCTTGGGGTGTCATTGTGAAAGTGATAGGTACCCTGACCTGTGCTACACAGGGCTGACCTAGTCTTTATTTACAAGAGCTCAAAACTTGCACATTAACTCCCTGGATTTGAGCCATCCCTCAACCAGATATTAGCATAAAGAATTAACAAGCATATAAAATGCCTTCTAATATTTGTCCTCACATCTCATCAACTGAAACATCCAATTCTCACTTGTCTTAGGCTGGTTTACGTTATGGCCACCTCATCCATTTTTGTGTTCTTAAAACAAGATGTGAAATTGTGTGGACTAGGACCAGATGTAACTGATAAGAAAGGCGTAAATACAATGGCTAACAGAGTAAGGTTACATTAGAACTTTGGACCATAATTCGACTAAGTAATTGACGTTACTTAAGTACGTAGGGGATAGGTGGTTGCGATTCCAAACAGAGTGTGTGGTGAAAACATCACAGAGGTGACTTTGTTCAGGAATGAAAGGATTCCTCAAGCCAAAAAAACACAATGTGCAAAAACACAGATGTGAAGACTCCAGATTATTGCATATTTCTACCTGTGTCAATAGTTCAGTATGGATGTAGCAGAGAGTTCCCTGGGGAAGGTGGTGGAGAATGATCAGTCTAGAAAGGTAAACAGAATCCTCACAAGATCATGTAAAAGGGATTATATTTTAAAAATAACTACCCAAAAGGATTAACACAAGAATCAAATGAATAATGGTTGAAAACACTTTGAAAAACATAGAATTTAAGAGTATTATTATTATTCATTGTATGAATTAGGGCAAGTTAATCCATCCTCCCCAATCAGAAGTTTTACTCACTTGTCAAATAGAAAAAAATAACAACTCTTTAGTCTGCTTTGAGACTAGCATGGAAGAAATGAGATATTTAAGCATTAGAAAATGCTTTGACAAATCCATACTGCTTTGCACATGTATGGTATTATTATTTATCTTAAGAAAGGATAAATAAACATGCTATAAAGTAAACATTTATTCACATATTTCAGTGGACTTTTAACTCTTAAAGAGTACCTGGGGTGAGGCAGGGGGATCAATCTTCTATTACAAGGAAGAAAAGATTGCCTCTCATGGGACTATATATTGAAAAGAAATGACAAACAACAACAAAAAACCCTAAAAACTAAGACAAGAGCTTTTCAGTTGAGGTTCCAATTTAGGCACAGGTTTGGAAGAGTCCTGTTCAGAAGAAGGGTCTAGATATCAAATAGATTCCTAACATGGAGGTGCACCTCAAAGTTTCCTTCTCAGTACTGTCCAGGGACCAGGCCTGAAACAGAGCAAGATGAGTGGGGAGCCACCCTCACTACCAGCTACCACTAAGTTCTCCACCCTTCCCAGATTGCCATTGTGGAGTGTGCACCTGTTGTACTAATCCCAAAGAGATCCCTATCCACATGGTACTAACTTATGGAATGACCCTTGGCAGTTCCTCAAATTTTCTCTTTTCTGTTTGTGTATTTTGTTTATCTCAGTAGGAAAATTCAATGCCAATGTTCAAATTTCTTATTGTTCAAATGGTGGACATAAATGAAAGATATTGTTCTTTCTGTGTTTCTTTGCATTTTTTAAAACAAACAAACAAACAAAAAAACAATTGTTTAGTCCAGAAGAGAATACTTCAGAGAACTTAAGTGTTTTGGTGGGTGGAGGACACTTACTAAACATTTACTATGCTAGCCCCAACACATTAAAGGTGATCCCAAACCCTGAGGTGTTTTCT
The DNA here is from genome assembly GCF_021613505.1 of Equus quagga. Taxonomy (NCBI): domain Eukaryota; kingdom Metazoa; phylum Chordata; class Mammalia; order Perissodactyla; family Equidae; genus Equus; species Equus quagga. Next base: position 87,871,028 of record NC_060277.1, on the reverse strand, counting down.
TGGAGAAACAAAAATTAGACTGTTAGAGCTCCTCTTAGTACCGGGTTTTAACAGACGTTACTCAGGGTTGATGTCAAGATAGTGGTACAGGTGGACTCTGAACTCACTTCTCCCCGTGCACACAACAAATTCACAAGTACTCTTGGAACAATTACCACTGAGAGAGAACTGAAAACTGGGTAAAAAGAACCCCCAAGAGACAGTCCTGACTGAGGTGGAAGAGGCAGAAATTCCTTTCTGGAGAAGAAAAATAAAAGCCCCTTTCAGGAGCTGCAGTGCTTCATGGTGGCTGGGAGCAATCCTAAGCTTTCCTTCCCTGGAAGAGTCGGGGAGCTGAGTAGGGGAGCATGACTGCTATAAGCATCCTTTGGACTCAGAACAGCTAAGACAAGCATTATACTATCTAGCTTTGCTGGCTACTACCGATAACGGGGAATACCCCCAGAAAAGCTATCAGACATAATGGAAAAAAAGCCTACTCTTAAAGGGCCCATATACAAATTCAGCTGTTTAAGAAAGCAACATAAAAGCACCAGAAAGAAAGGTTCACAGTCCTTTGGTGAAAAGAGGCTCACCTGGTAGGATCTGGGTGCATCTTGGTGAGACGTGAGACCTCTCCAAGGACTGAGACATTGGCAGCAGCCATTATTGTGACCTAGTACAGGCATGCTGACACAGACACTGGCAGATGGCATTGGAGTTCTTCCCTTGGCCTGCTAGCCCAAGGTCTGCTGCACCTACGAGGGTACCAATTTAATACAGCTTAGCAAGACCAGGCAGCCCACACTAGAGATTGGCCTCACCCAACAGCAAACCCTCAAGGCAACTTGTGGGTCTGCATAGGCTGGGCGCCTGGATCCTCTGTAGCCCAGCAGTGGGTCTACCTTTCAGGGACAGGGTATGTGCAAGAAGCAGATGGAGTATGTGGGGCATTGGTGGAATATGAGGGACCTCTGCAGTGAGGGGACTGGGTCTGCTTCAGTGGGTTGGGGCATACACATGGGGCAGGACTGTGTCAACAGGGCATGTAGCCCTGTGGGCGCTGGGGCTTGTCAGCTGCAGAAGAAGACTTGTGCTTCTCAAACAGCCACACAGGGGACTGTCCCCATCTTCCAAAACCTGAAACAATTGGGTGCTCCTGTGCCTGGAAGCAGCCCCACTCAGCTGCAATCTTGAGAGAGCTGATAATAATCTTGTAGGTCAGAGGTGTACAGAAATTGTGAGTGCCTGAGACTAGCAACTAGTCACTCTGGGGGCCTACTCACTTAACAGAAAAACTTCAAAGAGAATGTGCTATTAGACCTTGAAGCCAACTGTACTGGGGCTCCCCACACCTGATAAAGTGACTGAAGGGTCCATAGCAGTCACATGCAGCTGAGCATTACAACCAATCAGTGAATGGGACAGCCTAGTCTCCCTGAGTGCCTTCAGCAAGAGCAACCCTGCCACAACAGAAGGACACATGTAGCCCATACAGGGGACACTACTGGAATATTTTGAACTGGTGATGAGAGAAAAGCACACTGCTGGGCCTCATAAGGCATCTCTTACATAAGACCACCTCTCCAAATCAGGAGCAGTAGCTCACCTACCTAATACATAGATATAAGCACAGAGAAGAGGCAAAATGAGGAGGGAAAGGAATACATTCCAAGTAAGGGAACAGGACAAAACCCCAGAAAAAGAACTAAATGAAACAGAAATAAAGAATCTACTTGACAAATAGTTCAAACAAAGAGTCAAAAGGATGATCATTGATCTTGGGAGAAGAATGGATGAAGTCAGGGAGAACGTCTACAAAGAATTGGAAAATATAAAAAAGAACTAATTAGAAATGAAGAATACAATACTGGGAATGAAAAATTCACTAGAGAGACTCAATAGCAGAGCAAATGATACTGAAGAACAGATGAGCAAGCTGGATGAAAGACTAGAGGAAATCACCCAAGCTGAACAGATAAAAGATAAAAGAATTTCAAAGAATGAGGACAGTCTAAGGGACTTCTGGGATAACATCAAGCGCACTAACATTTGTATGAGAGGTGTCCCAGAAGGAGAAGAGAGAGACACAGGGGCAGAGAATCTATTTGAAGAAATAACAGCTGAAACCTTTCCTAACCTAAAGAAGGAAACAGACATCCAGGTACAGGAAGCACAGAGAGCACCAAACAAGATAAACCCAAAGAGGCCCACGCCAAAACACACTATAATTAAAATGATAGATAAAATTATAGAATTAAAAATAAAGAGATAATCCCAAAAACTGCAGGAGAAAGGCAACAAGTTACATACAAAGGAAACCCCAGAAGGCTATCAGCTGACTTCTCAGCTGAAACCTTACAGGCTAGAAGGGAGGGGCATAATATATTTAAAGTGCTGAAAGGAAAAAACCTACAGCCACAAATACTCTACCTGGCAAGGTTGTCACTCAGAATGGAAGGAGAGATAGTTTCCCAGACAAGCAAAAATTAAAAGAGATTATCACCAGGGAACCAATTTTACAAGAAATGCTAAAGGGACTTATTTAAGTGGGAAAGATAAGACCACAAATAGGAATAAGAAAATTATAAAAAAAAAAAAAGCAATAAAATCACTGGTGAAGGCAAAAATACAGTAAAGGTAGCAGATCAACCACCTATGAAGATAATATGAAGCTCAAAAGACAAATATTAAAATTACCTATTTCCATGACAAGATAGTAAGGGATACACACACACAACAAAAGAGATTAGATAGGATATCAAAAACACAAAATTTTGGGTGAAGGGAGTAAAAGAGTCGAACTCTTAGAAGGAGGTCAAAATAAAGAGACTGTCAACAATATACATTGCTATATACTCAGGTTATTATATATGAACCTCATGGTAATCACAAACCAGAAACCTATAATAAATACACAAAAAATTATGAGAAAGGAATCCAAACATAATACTAAAGAAAGTCACCGAAGCACAAGGGAAGAGAGCAAGAGAAGAAGAAAGGAACAGAGAACTACTAAGACACGCAGAAAAAAAGCAAAACAATGGCAATAGGTACATTCTTATCAATAGCTACTTTAAATGTCAATGAACTAAATCCTCGAATCAAAAGGCATAGGGTGGCCAATTGGATAAAAAAATAAGACCCATATATATGCTGCATACAAGAGACACCCTTCAGACCTAAAGACACTCACAAACTGAAAGTGAAGGGATGGAAAAAGATACTCCATGCAAATGACAATGAAAAGAAGGCTGGGGTAGCAATACTTATATCAGACAAAATAGACTTTAAAACAAAAACTGTAACAAGAGACAAAGAAGTGGACTACATATGATAAAGGGAACAGTCCAACAACAAGATATAAAACTTGTAAATATCTATGCACCCAACATAGGAGCACCTAAATATCTAAAGAAATTTTTAAGAGACATAAAAGGAGAAATAGACAGGAACACAATAATAACAGGGGCCTTTTACACCAATAGATAGATCATCCAAACAGAAGATCAATAAGGAAAAATCGGCCTCCAATGACACATCAGACCAGATGGACTTAGTAGATATATACAGAACCTTCCATCCAAAAACTGCAGAATACACATTCTTTTCAAATGCACATGGAACATTCTCCAGGATTCAGCACATATTAGGCCACAAAACAAGTCCCAATAAATTTGAGAAGATTGAAATAATACCAAGCACCTTTTCTGACTACAATGGTAGGAAACTAGAACTCAACTACAGGAAGAAAATCAGAAAAGCCACAAATATGTGGAGATTAAACAAAATGCTACTGAACAACAATTGGATCACTGAAGAAATCAAAGAAAAAATCAAAAATTACCTAGAGATAAATGAAAATGAGAATACAACATGCCAAAATTTATGGCATACAGCAAAAGTGGTTCTAGCAGGGAAGTTGATAGCAATACAGGTGTACCTCAACAAAGAAGAAAAATCTCAAATAAACAATCTAACAGTGCACCTGAAAGAACTGGAAAATGAAGAACACACAAAGCCCCGAATCAGTCCAAGGAAGGAAATAATAAAAATCAGAGCAGAAATAAGTGAAATAGAGACTAAAAAAGCAATAGAAAAAATCAATGAAACCAAGAGATGCTTCTTTGAAAAAATAAATAAAATTGGCAAATCTTTAGCTAGATTCACCAAGAAAAAAAGAAGTCTTAAATAAATAAAATCAGAAAGGAAAGAGGAGAAATTGCAATGGACACTACAGAAATAGAAAAGATTATAAGAGAATACTGTGAAAAACTATACACCAACAAATTGGATAATCTAGAAGAAATGGATAAATTTGTAGAATAATACAATCTTCCAAAACACAATCAACAAGAAATAGAGAATTTGAACAGACCAATCACCAGTGAGGAGATCGAAATGGTAATCAAAAACCTCCCCCAAAATAAAAGTCCAGGACCAGACGGCTTCCCTGGTGAATTCTAACAAACATTCAAAGAAGACTGAATACCTATCCTTCTCAAACTCTTCCAAAAAATTGAAGAGAAGGGGAAACTTCCTAACTCATTCTACAAAGCCAACATTACCCTGATACCAAATCCGACAAGGACAACACACAAAAAAGGAACATTACATGACAAATCACTGATGAACATCGATGCAAAAATCCTCAACAAAATACTAGCAAATCGAATAGAACAATATATTAAAAAGATCACACAACATGATCAAGTGGGATTTATTCCAGGGATGCAGGGATGGTTCAACATCTGCAAACCAATCAATGTGATACACGAGATCAAACAAACTGAAGAATAAAAATCACATGAGCATCTCAATAGACACCCAGAAAGTGTTTGACAAGATACAGCATCCATTTATGATAAAAACTCTGAATAAAATGGATATAGAAGGAAGTATCTCCACATAATAAAGGCCATATATGACAAACCCACAGTTAATATCATTCTCAATGGAGAAAAACGGAAAACTATCCCTCTAAGAACAGGAACCAGACAAGGATGCCCATTGTCACCACTCTTATTTAACATAGTGTTGGAAGTCCTGGCCAGAGGAATCTGGCAAGAAAAAGAGATAAAGGAATCCAAATTGGAAAGGAAGAAGCGAAACTGTCATTCTTTATAGATGACATGATTTTATATGGAAAACCCTAAAGAATCCACCAAAAAACTTGTAGAAATAATAATAAATGAATATGGTAAAGTTGCAGGATACAAAATCAACATACAAAAATCAGCTAGGTTTTTATATACTAACAGTGAAGTAGCAGAAAGAGAATTTAATAATACAATTCCATTTACAATTGCAACAAAAAGAATAAAATACCTAGGAATAACCTTAACCAAAGAGGTGAAACATCTGTACACTGAAAACTATAAAACATTGTTGAAGTAAATTGAAGAAGACACAAAGAAATGGAAAGCTAGTCCATACTCTTGGATTGGAAGAATTAACATGGTTAAAATGTCCATACTTCCTTAAGCAATCTATAGATTCAGTGAAATCCCTATCAAAATGCCAACAACATTTTTTCGCAGAAACAGAACAAAGAATCCTAAAGTTTATATGGAACAACAAAAGACCTCGAATAGCCAAAGGAACCCCGAGAGAAAGGAACAAGGCTGGAGGTATCAAACTTCCTGATTTCAAAATACACTATGCAGGTATAGTAATCAAAACAGCATGGTACCGGCACGAAAACAGACACACAGATCAATGGAACAGAATTGAGAGCCCAGAAATAAACCCACACATCTAAGGACAGCTAAAAAAAAAATAGACTCATATTTACATTATTATGCTCAAGAAATAATAGTCATCATTTATCAAGCACTGATTATCTGCTCAGCACTGTTAAAATAGCCTATATAAATATATTATATATATAATATCTCATTTACTCCTCACATCAAAACTATGAGATAAATAGTTTGAAGATGGAGAAATTTAGGCTCAGAGAAATTAGCAACTTTCAACATCACATGGCTAGTTATCTGACCAAGATGAGGTTCCATCTGAGGTCTGACATCTCCAATTCCCACGGTCTTAGCCACTAGGCTCACAGCATCTGTTCAAAGAAAAACATCAGTAAACAAGGCACCCCACCTCTGATGAATCTGGTGCTTTATATTAACGTAGGAGGCAAAGATGTCTATCTCTGACGTCATGGGGCTTGCAGGAGAAAATTTTGAGTAGGTGGTTGAGCCACTTACTAGTTTTCTAGAGTTAGGTCTCAGTAGGTAATATTTGTATCTGATTCAACTGCGACAAATTCTTAATAAAAAAAACCCAGATCCATCCATACGTATGAACAAAAACATCTCAAATCTAAACCTATTATTTAGGAGTTATTTACCTTTTGATTACCCATGGCACACTTCTTCTTTATTAGCATAAAGAATTCCAAACAATTTACTAGTAAGAGTTTTTAAAGCCAGGTCTAAAAATCTCTCTCATAAAATCCATCAAGTATTTCAGGGATAATTAAATTAATAGATTATCTATTTATCAAAATGGAAAAGGTTTAACCCCCCTATATACAGCAATTCCCCTTTTAGGAATTCATTTTACAGAAAGTTTCACACATATATTTAAAGACATATAGAGTGTCGTTCAGTAAAACATTGTTTAATTAGCAAAGGCAAGAAACAATGCAAAGATCTGTCAGTGGGGAGTGGTTGAAACCATTCTTTGTTTAATAACTATTTCTCCTGTGTTACTATGTGCCAAGCACTGTTTTGGGCACTAGGAATGTATCAGTGAAAAGAGCTGATATTTTTTAAATGATGGTACATCGCTATAATGGCAAACAATGCACCCACTAAAGAGAGTCAGCCTTTCTGTGCTGGTGAACTCAACACTATGTTTAGCGAAAACTAAAACCAAGTTAAGGAACAATTTTTATATTCTATCCGTGATACAGAACGTGTCGGGGAGGGCGTGGGTATGGTTGTGTGTATGTATCTGGATGTGGGTTTTTTCTGCTTCTTTCAGTTCTGCTAAAGTTGAGGGCAGGGGAGGTGGGCTCCTTTTTCTGGGATAAACTAGTCTTTGATTCCTTAAATCACAATGAGATGGAAATTTCAGGACGCTGAGAGAGAATATTCAAAAGATTTCATGAAACTTTTATTTTCTTTCAAGTGCAGAGAATAAAAAGTAGATATTATCAAGTCTACTGTCAGGCTTCTTCCTATTGCTAGGGAGAATTTTCAATCATTTCATTGTCCTTGGGCCTTTAATTTGTCACTTACCCCTTGATGACACATGACAGAGCATACCCATGGCTTATAAATAAATCAAGTCACCAGAGGGCTTGACTGGGTGTGATCCCAGCAAGAGAGGGCTAGGGGATGCAGGTGGTTGTCCTGACACTATCGTGGATTTCCCAGGGATTGGAGTGGGTGGCCCTCGGCAAAATTCCATCTCACTCCCACCTATGCTGAATTCCATTACAACTTGCCTTTCTTTAGTTTTGCATTCAGAAGGTAAGTTGGTTCCTAACCTACTTAGTAAGACATAAATATCAAAAAGGAGCAAGGAAGCAGATTCTTAAAAAAACACAGCACACACTTGTGGATTTGAAAATGTGCTTCAATCCATCTCCTTCAGCACGGTTATGCAGATGACTTAGAGGAAAGCATTCAGCCGGCTTGTTTGGCATGTCTTGCTTTAGAGAAGCCATCATAATCTATCTCCCTCTCGTCATTGTCGAGAAGAAGGAAAGAGTGTTATGTGGCTGTTTGGCAGTAAGAGGGGGATGGTTTCTCAGTTCCCATTTGGGAATTTTCCTGAGAATTCTCACTCTGTCTGTGTGTTTCTGGAAATGTTTCTGGTAGTTCCCTCTGAGGAGGGGGCCTGGGGATTTAAGGCTTGGGCTGCAAAGGAGGTCATTTCTTTAAAATCAACATTTTAATTTGCAACAATGTCAGATTTACAGGGAAGGCGTAAAGATAGTACAGAGTTTTCACATACCCCTCATCCAATTTCCCCTATTTTTTTTTTTTTTTTTGAGGAAGATTAGCTCTGAGCTAACATCTGCCACCCGTCCTCCTCTTTTTGCTGAGGAAGACTGGATCTGAGCTAACATCCATGCCCATCTTCCTCTACTTCGTATGTGGGATGCCTACCACAGCAAGGCTTGCCAAGAGGTGCCATGTCCACACCCGGGATCCAAACCTGCAAGCTTCGGGCCGCCTAAGCAGAACATGCGAACTTAACTGCTGCACCATCGGGCCAGCCCCTCCCTTATTTTTTTAATTGTGGTAAAATACACATAAAATTTACCACTTTAGTTCTAAATATACAGTTCAGAGTATTAAATACATTCATAATGTTGTGTAACCATCATCATCATCTCCATCTGCATAATTCTTTCCATCTTGTAAAACTGAAACTCCACACCAATTAAACACTAACTCCGCATTCCCCCATCCCCTCAGACCCTGGCAACCACCATCTACTTTCTATCTCTAAGATTTTGGCTACTCTAGGTACCTCATATAAGTGGGATCATATGCTATTTATCTTTTTGTGACCGTTTTATTTCATTTAGCATAATATCCTCAAGGTTCATTCATATTGTAGCATGTGTGAGAATTTCCTTCCTTTTTAGGGCTGAATAATATTCCATTGTATGTATCTACCACATTTTGTTTAACCATTCATTCTTTTATGGACATTTGGGTTGCTTCCATGTTTTAGCCATTGTGAATAACGCTGCTATGAATTATTAAATTCATACAAATATCTCTTAGACTCCCTGCTTTCAATTCTTTTGGGTATTTACCAAGAGGTGACATTGCTAGATCCTGTGATAATTATATTTTTAATTTTTTAAGGAACTACTACACTGTTTTCCACAGCAGCTACCCATCTGTATATTCCCACTAGCAATTTACAAGGATTCCGATTTCTCTACATCCTCGCCAACACTTTTTATTTCCTATTTTTTTGATAGGCCTCTATTTTTAACATCTTTCATCACCATCGTATATTTGTCACAACTAAGAAACCAGCAGCAAAGAAACCACAACTAAGAAACAATAGTACATTCCTAGTAACTAAACTCCACATTTCACTCAGATTTCACTAGTTTTCTTCACTAATGTCCTTTCACTACGCAACTTCCTTTTTACTTTCTACTTTTTTGTAATGATTCAAATTGTTAACCTTGTACATTATTTTTTCCAATTCATACAAATGTTAAAATACAAAAAAAATCCAACACGTGTACTTATGGTTACTTTTCATGATTCAAAATATGTTCAAGACTTAGTTATCAGAAACCTAAAATATGACTAAGATACTTTGAGGAACTCACAGGAGATGGTTGAGAAGGCAAAATGAGGTCTGTCCCCTTAAGTTGCTTGCAATGTATATTTTCTAAATTATATGTAGTTTTGAAAACAAATATTTTACCTGGAATTATAAGAATTGTTACAAATTCTGTTATAATGTTAAAGGGTGTTCATACTTCATACTTCAGGCAGCATGCAAAGCATTTTACACACTTTACATGTATTCTCTCTCTTACACCTCACAGGAACTGCTAACAAATAGGTGGGTATTGTTTCTACTTACCTAGGAAAACGTGAGGAATCAAAGAATTGGACAACTTATGTAAGGAAAAACAGTATGTAACAGAGCTGGAATTTGAACTCCTTTCTTTATGATCCCAGAGTCTTTCCCTCTGTTCACCCTGCCATGTGATTTCCATTAACAAGTTAAACTTGACCCTCATAAGGTCAAATCAGTTGATTTTGCTATTTCTGAACTCAAGCTAACTGACAGGGCAGGTAAATTAAGGCAAGAAGGCAGAGGACAGTCAAATAAAAAAGGAGATTCATCAAAAGGTAAATCAGTGCGCATTAATTTTTCTCATTTTGCATAATCTTTAATGGCCCCTTTAAATCACAGTGTGCTCAAGACGTTAGGGATATAAAGCACGCTCCACTCCAATGTTCCCTAATGTGCTTGTAGCTCATCCCCGGAACTGCAGCCCACAATGATTTGTTCCCATTTTCATTAAATCTTGGGCTTTTAAAAAATTCTATTTCTTCCTCCTGTAGGTTCACCCATAAAATATGTTGAGGAATCATATCTTCTCCGGAGGCCGTTTTTTCCAGGTACTGTATATTTCAAAGTGATGGCCCAGAGGGGGAATACAGATTAAGTGGAGGAAGATGTATTGAGAGGGAGCTGCAACTATGGTGAAAAGAATAAAGCAGAGAGAGATTTGAAGAGGAAATAGGCTCTTGGCTTAAAGTATCGTCTCCTCTTCATACGGATGAGGGTTGGTGCTTTTCACCAGGGTTGTATTTTCCTGAAACTCTGTATTTATTCACAGGTCTTTAAAGCTTGGAAAGTAAGGACTCAGCTAGAAAGTTTGAAAACTTACTGAAATTTAGACTTCTCCAGAAGCCTAGCTTTTTCTCGATGAAGTATACATTTAAGATTTGGTTCAGTACGTGTCTAGTTTAGGTTTAGTGACTATTTCTGGCTGGAGGGAGTGTTAGAATAGTTACTTACAGATTAAGACAGTATACACCTTGAATGTAAGTGTGCCTAAGGTACCAAGGAGGAAAGTGGAAACACAGAAAAATCAAATGCCAATGTTTAAAAGCAGTATTAAGGGCCAGCCTAGTGGCATAGCGGTTAAGTTTGCATGTTCCGCTTCAACAGCCCGGGGTTCACCAGTTTGGATCCCAGGTGAGGACCTATGCACCACTTGTCATGCCATGCTGTGGTAGGTGTCCCACATATAAAGTAGAGGAAGATGGGCAAGGAAGTTAGCTCAGAGCCAGCCTTCTTCAGCAAAAAAGAGGAAGATGGGTGGCAGATGTTAGCTCAGGGCTAATCTTCCTCAAAAAAATAAATAAATAAAATTAAAAAAATTTTTTTTAAAGTAATGTTAAGTCAGGAATAAGTCTCCTAAATCTTACTGCTGCAGGTTGTCAGTTCTTGAGAAAAAGCAACCCAAAGAAAGATTTCAGATTCCTCGTAGCATAAGTGAACAAGTAAATAAATACAACTAAGACGAATAAAATTCCTATCTTCATTATATTTGAAGCTGCTTGAAGGCAAGGAATATGCCTCCTTTTTCATGTATCATCCACCCTACCATGAGACCTTCAAACATATTCTCCCCTGATGAACCCGTTATTTGTAATACAACATCTGCAATAGGAAAGAATAGCTTTACAGTCATGTGTAGCTTAACGATGGGGATACATTCTGAGAAACGTGTCATGAGGTGATTTTGTCATTGTGTGAACACAGATCTAGATGGGATAGCCTGCTACACACCTAGGCTGTATGGTACTAATCTTATGGGACCACCATCGTACCTGCAGTCCGTCATTGACTGAAACATCATTATATGGTGCAAGACTGTATTCATTTGTATCACTTAGAGAAAAAGTCCAAGAGTTTAAAATCAAAATACTGAGATTCTGCTGGCTATAACTTATTCGCTCTATAATTTCCAAAAAGTAATTTACAATACAGTGTTATGATGACATAAGAGAGTACTTTTTATTTTTGAGGAACATTAGCCCTGAGCTAACATCTGCCACCAATCCTCCTCTTTTTGCTGAGGAAGACTGGCCCTGAGCTGACATCCGTGCCAATCTCCCTCTACTTTATATGTGGGACCCCTACCACAGCATGGCTTGCCAAGAGGTGCCATGTCCGCACCCGGGACCCGAATGGGCAAACCCCAGGCCGCTGAAGCAGAATGTGTGCACTTAACCGCTGCGCCACCAGAGAGTACTTTAAAAAGTACATGCCAGCATATAACATTTTGTTATGGATAGTCAATATATAGTTAAATAACTTAGCTGGCCCTTTGCTGCTTGATTATTTATATTATTTCTACCCAGAATGTGGATACCATTACAATGACTGTATAGCAGTTTAAACCAGAGCATAGGTACCATTTATCAAAAATTATTCTGGTCCCGGGGCACGCCTGGTGCATAGTGGTTAAGTCTGCACAATCTGCTTCAGAGGCCTGGGGCTCGCAGGTTTGGATCCAGGGTGCAGACATAGCACTACTTGTCCAGCCACGCTGTGGTGGCATCCCACATAAAATAGAGGAAGATTGGCACAGATTAATACATGGCACATGACACAGCACGTACTTACTAGTAAGAAGACTGGGCCACAGTTAATATGTCAGATTTAATCTGGTTTTCAGATTAAAAGGGATAATAATGCTTTAATTGCCATTCTTCCAGGGTAAGCTTTAGAATGAAATAATTCATCCTGAAAACTTCAAATAGTGCATAACAGTAGTTGGCAGTTCATTCACTTTACTATGTATAATTATCTACTCTGTCCCTCGCCTTTGCAAGACACACCATTGTCTTAGGATGAATTATCCCAGATGCAGACCCTGAGCCAAGCATTTGAATGTTAGTGATTTATAAGGTAAATGTTCCTAGAAGAAAATAGTAAAGGTGGGGGAGAAGCAGGACATAAAAGAATAAAAAAGCCAAGGAGAGTGCAATTTCCGAGGCAGTTCCAGCCTTAGCCTGATCCCAGGGGGAGCCATGGTGTATACACGTTACATCTCTGAATTTGTGCCCCTGGAGGCAAGGGGTCACCAGTCAGTCATTGGCCCCTGGCTGCAGCACTGGGTGTGTGGGTGGGAGACTGACTTTGTGGGAGGCAACTTGACTTGGCAGAGGTACCCTCTCTCTTTCACAGTTTATTGTCTGCCTGCCTGAGTCAAGGATCATTTGGTCACAAGTAATGGCTAACACCACAAGCTTGTTTAAGCAAAAATAAATTTATTAGACTAATACCCAACTACCTCATAAAAGACTAGACAGCCCTAATAGCCTATTCATACTCGGGACCGAATAGGGAAACTAGAAAGCCAAAAGGAACCAAAGCAACCTTTCATCTTCTATCCATCCCTTTTCCTACAGTGTCTCTGTTTCTCTCTAAAGAAACCCTCTTTCTGCTGTTCATCAGCATTTTGGACCTGCAAACGACTAGTTGACTTCCCACGTATTGGTGAACTTTCACTTCCAAGGAAAATGCTGACTGACTGAAGGCTTCTGGATCTCTTAGTGCAGTCTTGAGAGAGGGAATCTGATTGGGTCAGGTAGCTCTCTGTGTTTCCATGAGCTGTAGCTGGGGAGGAAAGAGGTAGTATAACAAAACATGATGAAGAACGCACCCACCCACCCGTTCGCCCGAGGCTTGGATGTGGTGGCTCTCAGACAACAATGAGGGCTGGGCTGGTACTGCCAAAGCATCTCTACTCTACTATATAACGGACAATTCCTCAACAGATAGAAGAGTGTGTAGGAGGTGGCAATTAAATGCTTTGCTTTTAAATGTATTTACTTTATAGACGTGGAGGGAAACAAAAGCAGATTATGAGTTCTGTTTACTGATATCTTAATTATCCCCCATTATACATAATGTCCATAAAATCTGGAAATAGAGAAATGCATAATCTAGCATCCTCGACAGTTGCCCTAATAGTAAAATTATCCTTAAATAACCGAGTTTTATACATAGTTAGTAGAACTGTAAATTGGTAGAATCTCTTAGAAAGCACTTTGATAATAAGCATAAGAGCTATAAAAATGTTCGTGTTCATTGACCTCATAATTCCATGGAAGGGAAGCTATCATAAAAAGTTCAAAATATGAGGAAAAGCTTTATGCACTATATGTTTCTTACAGAAGGATTTACAGAGAAAAAATAGAAAATAATCTGAATATGGTTCAAAAAGTGGCTAACTAAATAAATTCCTGAAACATTTTTGAGTCATTAAAGTTCTGGTCATGTGGAGCATGAAACATCATGGGAAATGTTGATTTACTCAGAAGTGAAAGAGCGGAATGCAATACTGGAAGGGAACTCGGCCAAGAATGGGGGTGAAATGCATAGGAAAAGCAATTACTCCAAGACACGAATTGTGATTGAATCACAGCAATGAAATTATATGTTTTTTCCCTATTTCCTGAATTGCTTTCAATGTGTTTCTATTATTTTTGTAAAATAAAAAAATAGCTTCAAAATTGCTTGAAGTATCTCTGACCACCTTCTACATCAGATATAGTTTGTATTCTCTGGAGCTGTTTCTTAACTCTCTTCAGTGGCCTACCAGCTCTCTTGAAACCTATTACTTTTTGAAAGGATTTCCTAAGTTAAAGACTGTATCTCTAAGCACTTGGAAACTATAGAGAGGAAAATAGAAAAGCCAGCTTAAGTAACTACTGTGGAGAACTTTTAGAGGGATCTGGAGAAGTGGCTCTGTTTAAAAAAAACAAAATTACTGGAAGTGGAGGGGGCCTGTGAATCCTCAGAAGTGCCTGAAACTGTCAGTTATAAAGCAGAAATATGATAGAAGGATCTACAGCATTCAATACATGTCTTACAAAGCATCCAGAAAAGCTACCCAAGGGATAGTCATCAACACAGGCCCAAGTAACCATCAGCAATGTAGATTTTCTTTTTCAGGTGACTGTTAGCCTGATTCTCCTGCCTGTTTATAGGAAGCTGAAGTATTATAAAAACAGCCAGAAGTAGAAGAATTCATATCTCCCACACTCGGAATAACACAATGGTGGCTTTCTTATTGAAACTGTTTGGAGAACATAGTGCTATGTCTCTCTAGCATGAAAGCAGGATTAAATTATTAGGATGTCATCATGGGTTGCAAGTTGCAATGCAATAATTTCCTAGTTATGCTCTGCAGAACATCAGTCCCAAGAGATGCTCCTTTAAGGAAAGCAGTTAGGGGGTAAGCTATACCTGTCGTATGCTACATACATCTTTAACAACAAATATATTCCTAAAAATGTCCCACAATACAGGTAGCTATTTTATCAGCATTTTCCAAACTGAACTGCCAATGAGCTCTCCCTCTCCATGTAATAACACTGTCATCATTGAGTAAAAATGGTGTCCAGTGAAATATAGTTTGGCAAATGCTGGGGTGATGTTGCCAGATTGCATAGACTACTACACCTCGGTTCAAATCCAGCATCTACCACATGCTAGCTACAGGAATCTGAGTGCGTTACTTGAGCTGTCTTGTTTTGCCAAAGATCTTTAAATGGTTTTGGTCCACCTAACATATAGTCAGAAACATACAGGAATCTACTAGGGACAAAATCTCTTGTATCTGGTAATTTCTGAAATTTTGCACTTACTCACACCTATAGAAGATACTAGTTTTTTATCCTAGCTCTTGCTTCTCTTGGTCATGCTCCCCAGATCTCAGTATTTATCTTGACCTCTCTTGTCTTTATTATTGACTTTGATAGACATTTCCAGGTCTGTTCAGGGACCACAAATTCTGGGCACAGGGCGGGGTCAGTGCACCACAGGATGCCCACACATCTGCACCACGGAACGACAATGCAGCAGCTAGAACCAGCAAGAGAAGGCCCCTTCCTCCTGCAGTGTACCTCTAGAGCCCTCTACTGAGAAAGTTCAACATTGTGCTCAGTGGAGAGGAGGAATACTTAAGGAATCCAGTCCAATATCACAGAGCTTGCAGTGAAGGGCAAATTTGGACCTGAGAAGTAATCAATTAATGACTGGAACAGTAGTGGTATCTTATCATGGTTTTAATTCTCATTTCTGTAATGATTAATCATGTTGCCAACTTTTCTTTTGTCATCTGTATACCTTTTCGGTGAAGTGTTTATTCAAATCTTTTGTGCTATTTTAAATTGCTTTGTCTTATTATTTAGTAGTAAGATTTCCTTATATTTCCTTATATATTTTTTATACATTCCCTTATTAAATATATATTTTTGCAAACACTTTGTCTGAGTCTGTGGTTTGCCTTTTAATTCTCTTAGGTGTATCTTTTGAAGAACAAGTTTTTAAATTTTGGTTAATTTTAATTTACCTATTTCCTTATTTATAATCTGTGCTTTTAATGTTCTATTGAAGACCTCTTTGCCAACCCAAAGTCACTATCCCTTTTTCTATATTGTCTTCTAGAAACTTTACAGTATTAACACTTACATTTAAGTCTATGATCCATTTCAAGTTAATATTTGTATATGGTGTGAGGTAAGGGTCAAAGTTTATATTTTGCATAAAAGATAGGTGAAGATAATTCCCATAATGAAAGTGAAAGCAGGTCCCAGGATGATAGCTGCACAGGAGCTAATCTATCCAGTTTGGAGCAAAAGTATACAGGGCTACAAGAGGAAAATAATGAAAGTAATAGAATATCTGACATATTGGACTATGTTGAAATAAGTTTTACATTTTTGGTAAAGAACTTAAGAGAAGAATTAATGATAGGTCCATAGAAAACTAAGTAATAAAAAAAAGCAACTATCAACTCTGGGGAAAACAAAAAGATTTACAGGAAGAACTGTGTGATCTTAGTACACTATGTGACACAACTGTGTGTCATATCTTCTTAGTGAAATGACTATTGATTAAACCACAAACTGTCATACAGCTATATTGGGAAAAACGAGGAAGGAAAATGTAGGTAATGTTTGTATGTGGGTGCTAAAGGCTTCCTTCTCTGGAAGACTGGCAAGAGATACTGTCTATACTTCAAAAAAAATCACCGAAAAGTAATGTGATATCTTATTTAGAAAATACAGACATAAATAGCAAAAACTACAGTTAAAAAGAAGAAAGTAGTTGCTAGGGAGTGGGCAGGAATCAGAGCTTGGAAGAAGTGAGGCAGAAAAGTGCCATTTTTTTATGTCTTGTGTTACTATTTGTACTTTTAAGCCATCTATATGGATAAATTTGATACCGAAAAAAGAGTTAAAGGAAACCTATGAGCAAATATAAATAATGAGTAAAACACAACTTCTTATCTCTTAGAAACTTTCACACACAAAAAATCCTAACAGAACACTTGATAATAAGGGAGATTCTTTACATTTTTTCTATAAATATACAAACCTAAAATAATAGCCTACTAATAGCGAAATTGATTGGCAAATAAAAGACTTAATTTGTTCAACCCAGGTTCTAACATCCTAATTTGATGTAGACTCTGTATGAAACCATGATAAGATTCTGAGATTCAGTCTTTGTGCTCATTCACAATAAGCCTCAATATCTTGTAGGGCTCAGCAGATCACTGGAATGTCAATTATTATTTTATTACAACTTAGTGAAAATATTGGGCAATCAAGAAATTTAATATAGAAAATAACTTTTGATTATTACTAGTAACAAAAAACTTTTCCCTATAATTTTCAGATTTTTCTCCTGTCTGCAAATATATACTGGAAACTTCTGGTAAAATTATAAATATTTAGCCTTAATTTTGAAGGAAACATTGTGCATCATAGAGGATTAATTATATGTGAACAAAGATTTATAAAAAAAGTTGACCTCTTTGAAATAGTTAATAAGATATTTGGCTTTACATTTGAAAAAGCTAGATATTCTCACTGAAATATATAACATCAAAGTACTGAATAGATCAGAGGGTACAGATTTCCTTCCATCATCATTCAAGCTACTGAACCTAAGTATCTAAGGAATTCTTAGGAAAAAATCAAATTTCAGCATTTTCACGTTTGCAAATCATTTCTGAAACTTTATGATAATGGTGATGCTAAAACCCATTTATATATTTTTGCATTTTAAAATATTGAAATGTTTCTACTTAATAGAAGCATGAGATCAGTATTTTTGTAATTTTAAAGCTTCAATTATCTTGCATTTTCTGGAAAACAGGTGAGATTATTAAAATGGGTGAAAAACTGTTTATTCAGAATCAACTTAGTGCTTTTGTTGCAAGGAACAGATATATGCTCAGGACAGGAAATCGAGCAAGGTGGGCAAAGTTCCAAAGCACCACACAGCCAGTTCTTATGGAGAATTGGAATGTTAAGAAGAATCTAGGCTTGTTCTCAAGTCCTGGCTATCTAGCCAGTTACTAATAACAGGCATGCAGTGCCCCTAAAGGGCTAAAACTCCACCATTAAAACGATTGAGCTGTTTTCCAACTTACCTCTCTATCTTCAATCCACTAGTGACTAATTGAGTTATTCTGATTGGTTAAGCCAGTCTTCACGCAGAACCAGACAGAGCACGACACCAGACCAATTTATATGCTGTTGGCCAGGCACTAGAAGAAAGCCATTACAGGCAGTCTTTGAGTCAGGCCCTTGGACATAGTTCATTTTGGTGAAGGTAGGAGGTTTATAGTACACTAAGCTTGGTGACCGATGGGTGAAAAAGGAAGCAAGCGATATGGCAGGCACTATGGGTTTCTCAGAGACGAGCATTTAACAGATAGGCATCTTGCTTGCCCTGCCCAGTAATAAAATTCTACATCCTTCAAAGCTCAGTTCAAGTGCAAACACTTCTGATGATCTTTTTTGATCTTTATTCGGAATCAATGGTTCTGTCGTGAACATGCTGGTCACAGCTTTTATGCCTCTATTGATCAGCAACTTCACTGTTGTTTATTATAGTTTATTATTTATGTTCTAAACACTTGGAATTTGTAGTAAGATGCCCCAAAGCAGAGATCTGTAGAGACCTTGGGAGTTTCTCCCAGGCCTTCATCAAATTGTCTCAATTTGCTTCTTAAATATCTTTTATCTGTCCTCTTTCCTTCACATCCACTGTGAATGTGTTAATCCAAACTATCAACATATCTTATCTTATTGCAATGCCTCCTAACATGCTACTTACCTCTAAAATCCATTATCTGTCCTTATACCAGAGGGATCACCTTGCCTAGCAGAGTTTCTGGCACATGGCATGGCTCAATAAATGCAGTACTTTTCTTTTTAGTTATTACACTAGTCTTGACAACATAATTCAGAATAAAAACGTTATTAAAATTGTGTTCCATTGTATTTGTTGATATGAAAGCTGTGCTACTATAACAAGAGCCTGAAAAATATACTGCTTCATCAAGACAAGTCTATTTCTCTCTTAAATCTAATCATCTTGGAAGGCTTCTCAGGGTGGGTAGGCCAACTTTATAGGGTTGAGGACCCACGATCCTTCCATCAGTAAACTTTAGGTGTTGCCCTTGTCTGCACAGTGAAGACAACTTTCTACCCCACCCATAATCCCACTCACAGAAGCACCTTCCTTTTAAGGCAGTGATCCAGAAGCTTCACGTATCACTTTCATTAACATCCCCCTGGCCAGAACTTATACTTAGTTCGATGGCCACGTTGACCAGCAAAGAAAAGTGGGAAATGTGTTCTCTTCCCAGGCAGCCATGTGCCAAAATAAAAGTTATGTTACCATAAAAAAAAGAAGAAAGAGAATGAATATTGGGAGGATAGATAGCAGTTTTCTACATACCTTCTGAATTCTAAGGCTGTAAGCTAAAATAATTTCCCACAGGAATGTGAAAAGAAAAGACTTACTAATATATGACATTTTTGCCAATAAAAATGCAAGACAATGAAACAGCAGGATTGCATTCTGTTGGTCAATGAACGGACTCAAGGCTCATGGTCTCCAATCCGAGTCATGACTGCGGCACCTGAAAACCAGAGGTGGTGATGGCTGCAAGGCATAGGTGATGTAATGGTATGACTGGGGTTAAAGTGCAGCTGTCAGCCTCTTTACAGTTTCCACTTTGCCTTAACAAAATATTCAGGAACATTAGTTTCTCTCTCTCATCCGCAACATAGGATATACAATTGATATCAAACCTGAAGTGAGTTCACTCACCCCTTGCATAGCAAGCCAATCTCTGACACCAGGTGTAGTGGAAGAAAGTAGGACATTATTATAGCACAGCGTTGAGCAAGGAGAAAGGGCAAATAATGCTGAAATCCCAAACTCTCCAAAAAGCTAAACGTAAGGGTTTTTATTTGGGGTTTTAGATAGGGGAGGGGGAACATATGTCCTTGTTGGTCGGAGCTTTTCCACCAGCCTGTGTTTGGCCTTGAGACTACTTGCAGAGAGGAGGAAGCCCGTGCCCTTGCTGGACAGCAGCTTTCCCACCAGTCTGTAGCTCCTTGCAGGGAAGAGATAATGAATCCAGGAGGTTGTCCTTGGCCCTTTGTCTCCATGGTGGATAGTGGATTCTGGAGCCAGGAAGCCAAGGAGCAAGCAGGGAATGAGCACTTTGGTTTTAACCTCATATATGCTGGGTTTAATGTGGGGAAACTGATATCAGGGCTGGTATCACAATTAAAGGGCTAAATGAACAAATGAGGTAGATGCTGTGGCTGTGCATTTGTCTTTATCTTCATCATCAAACATCCCATCATCATCATCCAATAAATGTTTAATGAATGCCTTGTATGGGCCAGATTGTGCACTAGAGACTTGAATATAGCTGTGATCAAAATAAGACCCAAAGCCTTGCCTACATGGATCTTACTTTCTTTGTGTGTGTGTGTGTGAGGAAGATTGGCCCTGAGCTAACGTCTGTTGCCAATCCTCCTCTTTTTGCTTGAGGAAGATTATCACTGTGCCCATCTTCCTCTGGTTTATGTGGGACACCAGCACAGCATGGCTTGACAAGTGGTGCTAGGTCCATGTCCAGGATCCAAATCCAGGAACCCCGGGCTGTGAAAGTGGAGCGCACGAACTTGACCACTATGCCACGGGGCCGGCCCCAACATAGAGCTTACTTTCCAATGAGGAGAGACCAAAAAATGGATGCAATAAGAAATGTGTCACGGTAGATGACACAATAAGCAGCAATGAGAAAAATAAAGCAGCCAAAAGGTGTAGAGACTACTTAGAAGGAAGGTTGCAATTTTAAATAAAGTGGTCATGAAGGCCTCACTGAGAAGAGGGCGTGTGAGTCAACACCTGCAGGAAGTAAGGGAGCACGGCCTGCAGAGATGCAGGAGAAGAGCATGCTGGGACAGGAACAGCAAATGCAGATGTCCTGGCTAGGAGTGTCTGACCTCGTTAGGGAAGAGCAAGGGGGCCTGTGTGAGCAGAGCAGTGAGGGAAGACAGAGTGGGAGCAGATGACTTCAGAGAGAAAAGGAAGAGGGAAGGGATGGGGATGGCCTGGGCATGCATGGCCTCATAGGCATGGTCAGGACTTCAGCTTCTACTCTCTGGGACATGGGGCACCCTAAGAGGTTTTTGAGCCAAGGAGTGACATGATCTGATTTTCATTTTAATGGAATAATAATACTAATATTAATGGACCTTCAGTGTATTCAGTACTCTGTTCTTGGAACTGTAACAGTGCTTTATGTACATCACTTCATTTCATTCTCACAGCACTGCAAAATAGCTTATTACCCCCATTGTACAGATGAAGTAACTGAGTTTCCCAAGGTTGACTAAATTTCTGTATTAATAAATGGCCTTCTGATGAGCTGCCTCAGCTATACCTGCCTGCGAAGTCTTCATTGTTATTCACATTGTTTTATTTCTATCACTACTGACAGCTCACTTGAAAGGTTTACGTGTACTTGTCTCACCATAAAATCTTTCCTCCGTACATTGTCCACTGATAACGTAAATAGACGTGATAAAGAGGGATTCTACTTCGTTATTATGAAGAGTAGTATTACTTATGATAGTAATTTTGACTCATTAACATTTGATGAAGACAAGCTCTGTGCCACCGCCCTCCTAATCTAACCAGTGCGTCATAAATAACAAACCCCTGCACTTGGAATACAACTTCTGAAGGTGTTTGCTTTTCATCCCAGGAATGAGACATCATTGTTATATGAGCTTTTCTCAAGACTCTTCCTTCCAAACCTCACCTCTTTCTTGAAGCCTCCCTCCACAGATGTTGACTTTCCTGATCTGCATCCTCCCTACACATATGGCCCTGTGCAGTGTTAAGAGTTCCCATATACAGGAGTGACTGCCATCAGTGGATATTACTGTTTTTATTACTATTATCTTGGGCCAGCCCGGTGGCATAGCAGTTAAGTTTGCTCACTCCACCTTGGCAACTCGGCATTGGCAGTTCAGATCCTGGCCTGGACCTACATACTGCTCATCAAGCCATGCTGTAGCGGTGTCCCACATACAAAATAGAGGAAGATTGGCAACAGATGTTAGCTCAGGGCCAATCTTCCTCACCAAAAAAAAAAAAAAAAATCAATCAGTTTATTACTATCATCTCTCTCTTAGCAGTAGATCAACTACTAACTTTTGTGGGGCCCAGAACAGAAGTACAAATGGAGACTTCATATCTTACACCTGTTTAAAAGTTGTAAATCAAGCCAACAAACTAAGTAAATTATGTTCCATAAGCCTACACTGACAGTAGTCAGAATGTATTTATTTACCTTTAGTTCTTTAAAAATTATTCTCTGAGGCCCTCTTTTGTTCTTTGTTTTAAGCATGATGTCAACTTGTACTCATTCGCAATGTTAGATAAGAAAAAAAGTGAAGTGGAATTATATTAAAAGTGTACAAAATTTAATATATGTTATTAAAATCCAAGTTAAAATAAATGCAAAAAGTAAAAAGTTAAAATTATTTTTCATATATGTCAAAAAAGTTATTTTATATAGTCAATGTATTAAATTAAAAGGAAAAATATAAATTGTATAGAGATATATTTTATATTAATTATATTGTAATAGAAACCAATAAATAAAAATATATTAAAATATGTAAATTAAGCTAATTCTGTTGTTTACTTTTTAAAAAATTCATCAACTCATAAATATTTTAGAAAACTAAAACTATTCACAATTCTAGCCTTCAATGTTCATCTAGTTGCAAATATAAATACAGCTGATCTTGATTATTTGCAGATTCGGTATTTGCAGATAGGCCTACTCCTGAAAACCTCTTTGCAACCTCAAAATCAATACGTGCGGTCTTTTTGCAGTCAATCCCAGACATGTACGGACCAGAGAACAGCGAAAATGTGAGCCTCCTGGGGTGCAAATTCCCAGCTGATATCAAACAGGCAGAGCTCTGTCTTCTTCTTTCAACCCTCACACTGTAAAACAAGTATCCTTTTTGCTCTCTATTTAGTGCCAAGTTTTTCTCATTTTTGTGCTTTTAGTTGGTGATGTCACTGTTTCAAATAGCTCTCAAGCCAGTACTGTCTAGTGTTCCTAAATCATTTGTCTTCTTAGTTCCTATTCGGAGGAAACATGTACCAGATAAGTTTTGTTGAGGCATGAGCAATAGAGCTTTTGGCCATGAGTTCAATGTTGATGAATCAAGAATATATATTAAATAAGGTATCTTTAAACAGAAACACACATGAACAACATTATGTATTGATCTATTAACAAAAATGTGACCAGAGTCTGTTAGTCATATGGCCAAGGTTACTGGTTGAATAAATAGGCTAATGGTTTTGGTAATTACTAGTATAGGAATCTAACTCTATTTTTCACCGAGGAGCAATGATTCAGTATTGGATAATTCAGTGTTCTGGACAACTTTATATATAGCTACCGCAGACGAATTTTCTAACGTTTTGTTTTATTCAGCAAAAAACACGTAGGTGTTCTATGTGTTAAATGAGATGGGTGAACATCTATTATGGCTTTTGTGTAAATGATTTTTGGATTATGTAAAAAATTATATAGAGAAACTCTTAGTTCCCTTCCATTTAACTAAAGGTAACAGAAGACAGATTCTAGGTAACCATAGAAGAATAAAAATTAACCATGCTAAGGGCCAGACTGGTGGTGTAGCAGTGAAGTTTGCACGTTTCACTTCGGTGGCCTGGGGTTCACTGGTTCAGATCCCAGGCATGGACCTACACACCACTTATCAAGCCATGCTGTGGCAGGCGTCCCAAATATAAAATAGAGGAAGACAGGCACAGAAGTTAGCTCAGGGCTAATCTTCCTCGAAAAAAATTTTAATCATTCTATGATAAAGTAAATAAAAAATAACAAACCTCAACAAAAAATAAACCTCAACAAAATTATCTATTAGTAGCTATGAAATAAGAAAAGGGATTCAGCCTCTGCCACAAATTCAAAAGTGGTGGCCAAGGAAAGAAACAGCATAGTCTGACAAATTTCTTAATGCTAATACCACAGTCCAAAAGAAATACAGGGAAATAAGCCTGAGGCAATAATCATGAGAATTCCAACTACTGGCCCTTGATTTCAAGGGAAACAGGTCTTAACTATAGAATCCAAGAAATAATAGAAAAAATAAATGCCCACCATTTCCCAGGAAACCATTTTGAACTGGTGAACTATCACAACCCCAATATCCCTGCCTCCTGAAGTAAGATAAACCCACAACTGCGGAGGGAGGTGGGGATGAACTGTGGTATAGATATTTCACAAAATACCAGGTCTAACTCTGATTCTCTCTTCCCGTGCACAATACCAGCACCCGTGGTACACTTGAGTTATAGGAAAGTGGACAGAAGCAATACTCAACCTTACAATTACAGGTCAGAGGGGAATATAAATAACTGAGATGAAGTAGAAAAAATTTCAGGGAGGATCCACCAACAAAACATCAAAGCGAAGAGTCATTCTGAATGGAGTTGATCATACTGGAGAGAAATTGGGTGGCGTCTGCTGTCAGATTTTCAAACATAACTGGGATGTGCAGAGAAAATACAACTCCTTTATTTTGCCTATAACTAAGCTGGCCATTCTCACAATTGCTCATGCAATGATTAGCTCAGGGGAAGGGGAACTCATAAGTATTCTATACAATTTAAAACTTCATCTAAGAGAAGAGATCTTAAAAGTTCTCATCACAAGAGAAAATTTTTCCTAACTTTGTATGGTGATGAATGTTAATTAAACTTAGGGTGGTGAGCATTTTTCAATATAGACAAAGATTGAATCATTATGTCATACACTTGAAACTAATACAATGTTGCATGTCAATTATGCCTCAGTTGAAAAAAATGCTTCATCAGATCCAAAATTGTAAAAGTCCCTTTCAGGTAGTGTTCAGTCTCTGGGATATAAATCTCATTTGGTCTCCCTCTTCCCATGAAGAGGAAAGAAGGTTGTGGTTTCCTGAAGGTATGGTAGCAGAGAGGCTTGACAACCTCTGCATCTCCTGGTCTAGAGATTATCCCTCTTAGCTACTTTGGTACTGTATGCCCTGCTAATGCTGGCAGCTTCTCGAAGTCTACAGTTGCTGTATCTATAACTCAGTGTCTCTGCACTTCAAGGCCAGTATAACCGGATGCCTGACTTGGCAGCTATTTTAATGCCCTTGTCTGTTAATACTACCATCTGTGTCATTTCCGGATCTGGTTCTACTGATTGATTTTTCTTCTGGCTATGGGTCATATTTTATGTTTCTTTGAATGCCTGGTTATTTTTGATTGGATGCACACATCATGAATTTTATGTGTTTGGGCTTTGGACATTTTAATATTATTGACCTTTTTTTCTGGGATACAGTTAAGTTATTTAAAACCAGCTGGATCATGTTGAGGCTTGTTTTTCAGATGTGTAAGTCAGGTCCAGGGTAGCTTTTAGTCCATGACTAATTTGGCCCATTACTAAGCAATGTTCTTTTGAGGAATCTGTGTAATGTCTCATGTATCCAGATTTCTTTCCACTCTGGATGATGAAAATAGCAACTATTCCCAGCCCCACTGTGAGCTCTGGAGATTGTTGCACCCACTAGTGCACATTGGTACTCAAAGATTCAAGGGCAACCCTCTGTAGATTGCCAGCACTCCCTATTTCTCTCTCCGTGAAGCTCTCTAGAACTTTCTTCTCTGGTGAGGTTGTCTACAAATTTTAGCTGCCTTGGCCTTCTCAAACTCCAAATTTTGTTTTATTAACTTGACCAGACTCCCAGGCTTTGTTCAGCCTTCCCCTCCCTGTGCTGGGTTTTGAAAAACTCCAGGTCATAGGTTGGGACAGTTACAGGGCTCATCTTCTTTTGTGTCCCATCTCTCAAGGATCTGTCTCCTGCAATGCCTGTTCCTGAAGATCTAAAAACAATTTCATATATTTTGCCTAGTTTCCTAATTGTTGAAGCAGGAAGTGTAAATTTGTTTCCCTATTCTGTCATAGCTGGCAGAGGAATTTAAGTGTTATTTCTAATTGTAGAATGAAACTTAATGTTCTCTAGAAAATGAATTTCAGGCCTCAGTGGGCAGATGAGGGAAGTAATGTTTGTTTTGTGGTTGTTTTCTCTTCCCCAGTTGGGTTTTTCTAGCTCCATAGAAATGGCAGCCTACTCTGTTTTCCCACAAGTCCATCTTTCTCATTGTTTATTTCTACTTCCTACAGTTACTGAAACATTCCATATGGATCACCGACCATACTAGATTGTGGTATTTTTCTGAAAATAAAATGACTCATCATTTTGGCATTGAATAAGAAAGACCTAAATGCTATCATTTGGGTCTGTCTTTTCTTTTGGTGATATTTGTTCATTGATTTGCTTCAGAAGTGCACTTGATGAACATTTTCAAAAGGAAATATGCCCTCCATCCTGAATATTCCATTTTAGAAGAATTGGACAGATAAAGTTTCTAAAATTGATTCTGATGCAATCCACAGTTGAGAATCATTTGTTTATTTTATTGGTTATCCTTTTAATGTTCTGTTGATCAGTACTCTATTTTTCAGAACTGTCTTTAAGAAGGAATTTCCGTAATATAATGACAAAAAGTGCTGATATTAGGGACTAAAAAATCATAAAATGTTCTCTTAGAGATCAAAGCATGATCATTTTGCATAATTTTTACATTAAATCCTTTCTTATTCTTATTTTGAAAATTAAGAAGTCTATTGCAGAATATCTATAATTCTTCTTTTACCTGAACACTGGGAAACTAACCTTTCTCATATCAGACTGGATAACAGAGTTTATGAACATTTAGATTGCTAAACAGCATTTCTTCACTTAAAATAAAGATCATGGAGGGTTCCTTTACTTGATGACACCTCACACATATAATGATTGCGTTATAGATTCATTTATTCATATAGGATATTACAGGCACTGGGCTTGGTGCTGCTGATATAGATTTGACTCAGACCTGATCCCTGCTAGCAGACAGCTAACAAATCAAGCAAGATCAGAGGATCATTAGTGGAAGCAAATGGAGTTAAAGATGGCACTAGTGGCTGGTCCAGTCGTGCAATGGTTAAGTTCGCATGTTCCCCTTTGGGGCCCAGGGTTCGCCCGTCCAGATCCCAGATACAGACATGGCACCACTTGGCATGCCATGATGTGGTAGGCATTCCACATATAAAGTAGAGGAAGATGGGCACGGATGTGAGCTCAGGGCCAGTCTTCCTCAGCAAAAAGAGGAGGATTGGCAGCAGTTAGCTCAGGGCTAATCTTTCTCAAAAAAATAAAAATAAAAAAGATGGCACTAGCGAAAAATATCATTTAACAACAAAAAAATTCAATTTAAAAAGTCTGCTTTGAGACAACTAACTTTTGAGATAACTTCTGTGTTATTCAGCACATTTTGGAGTCAAAAGAAAATTTTGTCAGAATGTCTGAATACAGGAACAACACCAGCATCATCAAACATGTTTATTTCAGATCTTTTCCAATACCTCCCAGATGTGCACTTTTTTCCCCCCAGCAGCCACAGAGATGTTATAATTGGAAGAAAAATACTTTGCAATTACAGGTTTGAGTTGTTCGCTTCTGCGACAGGTATCCATTGTACTTGGTACTGGGTATGTACCTGGAACGCACAGGGAGATGCCTTCTGAAGAACTCAAAACTAAGATTGCTCTCTTTTAAGCAATGGGCAGTAAGCCAAGGTAAAGATATGCAAAAATAACTTAAACAGACAAAAGGAACTCATGGGCCAGAGATTCCTCAATCACCTGATAGACTGTAATAATTTTTTCTTCAAATGTGTCAGTCAGAAGACGAGACTAGCTTGCCTCAAAGGAAGCAACAGAGAAATAAAGATCTCAGCATCCACCCCAAATCCATTCAGAAGATAAAACCTTAGCTAGCAAATTTTATAAGACTATCTTTTCAGTGAGATGAGCGTATTAAGCTATTAAACAATCCATTTACCTAATTCCTTCTACTCTGATTCTCTTTAAGCAACATTCTGATCATAATTTTGTTTTACATATAGGTGCGTCTTCAGTGAGAGAGTGTGTGGATCTTGTGGACCAAAATCCTTCTGCCTCTTGCACAGTTTTTTCTCATTATAAATTAATATATTTTCAATGTGTCTCAATAGGTAAGTTTTATGAGCTCAGTTGATATGAACCTTTGTCTAAGAAACGGGTCCACTTTTCATGAGAAGAGTATATTAAGTTTCTGAGCAAAAAGACTGAGAGACAAACCTGGTAAATTCACCTCAGCAAACAACACACACTGCTCAGTATGTCTAACAATATCCATCTTTCTACAGTCTTGAACAGTCAGGTAGAATGGTCAATGGCGTTCTTTTTATTAATTCACGCTTACAATGTCCTGTTTAGTTTCGTTTAACGCAAGGGCCAAATTAAATACAGCTTTGCTTTCCAGCTGCTCCTTTAAAACAGAGTATGCAACTAGGCTCAGAGAGATGCCTTTAAATTGTGTCCCTTAATTGTTAATGGAGTGCTACAACAGAGATAAACCTTGGAAACATTATGTTAAGAGAAAGAAGCCAAGCACAAAAGGCCACATATTGTATGATTTCACGTGTATGAAATGTCCAAGATAAGCAAACCTATGGAGGCAGAAAGTAGATTAGCGTTTGCTAGAGTCCAGTGGGGGGCATAGGGGGATGGAGGTATGAAGACTAATGGGTACAGAGTTTTGTGAGGGGTGATGATAACATTCTAGAATTATATGGTGATGATGGTTGTACGTCCTTATGAACACACTAAAAACCACTGAATTGTGCATTTTAAAAGGGTGGATTTTATGGTTTGTGAATTATATCTCAATTAAAAAAATGTTAATGGGAGCCATATCAGGGTTGTTGGATTTCAAGAGATTTTCCTTTTTAGTTTTTACATTTCTATACAGATTATTTATTTTAATGGTGGACAAACTCAGAAATGAGTGATAAAGCAACTTTCATTAGAAGCGGGAGAAAACTAGTTAAAACCAGGCCACTTAGAAATTTCAATATACATAACTGGCCAATACCACAAATGGCCTGAAAAAGTAAAAACTTTAAAACTCCATTTCAATTCTCTTCAGCTGGCATTGGTTCTTATCAGCAACACACTTGGTACAAAGTTGTGTAAATCCTTGGTCTGCCCCCATATGGAATAGTATATGCTGATCTAGATATTTATATGGGATTACTAAAATTTAAGGACTTATTTAGTCATCCATTTCTTCAATAAATATTTCTTAAGCAACGACTATATGACAAGAACGGTGTGAGATACAGAGATGAAACGCAGTATGAAGAAGCACTAGGTTCTTCCCCAAAATGTTCCTTATAAAAGGGTCCAAGATGAAGAAATCGATCGGAAAACCTACTGAATTGACCTGTCATAGCTTTCGCTAAAACTTTCTATTCTAAATGCAAATATTAAGGAAAATGAAGGATTTTTTTTTTTTTACTTTTCTTCCCAACAGCCCTCAGTTTATACAGACACTGGAAGTAGATGTGGGAGATAAACCCGTTGGTGAGTACTAACCTATTACAATGAGAGAGAATCTTGCAAGATGAGTTAGCACGTTCTGTGATATTAATCACAGAAACCAGGACACTGGTAATGTTCGGCAGTTAATTAACCATTTTCTGAACTTCACACATCTTGTCCCACACAGTTGGAAGAGGCCATCAAAATGATAATCTGTATCAGTCATTCCTCTCCACTTTGAGAGTTGCAGAACCTCTTTGAAAATCTGATTATATTACCTCCCTCCTTTCTAAAAAATGCATATAGGCATGTATAATTAAAAAATTGCATAAATTTCAAGGAGTTGGTATTTTTCTCGAAAACCATCCATGGATTCCTGAAGTATCATAGAGGTCTTAAGTTAAGAACAGCTCACTTACAAGAATACCTTATTAGTATCGATTAATACATTTTTAGTTAATGCATTCAATCCATTAAATGCATTATTATATATAAAATGCTTAGAAGAGTCTCTGTCTCACAGTAAGTAATCAATGAGTGTTAGAAAGTTTTATTTCTATTGTAGTTATGTTGGGTTTCTCATGTACTAGACATTTTCTCAAATGCTAGACTCATAATAGCCAACATTTTCTGTATTTATTATAGGCCAGACATATATTTAATTTAATACTTCTAATTACCCTATATTGTACATGTTTTAATGCTTAGGGCTGTACAGATGAATAAACTGAATGTATACAAGTCATCTTGCCCAATCTCAGTAGGACTTGTACTCAAATCTGGTACTTCACTACCACTCAGTACTTCACTTCGTTACCAGTAGTGAATTGGTTGGGCTTGTACTCAAATCTAGAACCTCACTACAACTCAGTGCTTCACTTCTTTACTAGTAGTGAAGTTGTAGGGCTTGTACTGAAATCTAGTACTAAACTACCACTCAGTACTTCACTTCATAATGAAGTGGTAGTGCTTGTACTCAAATCTTAGAACTTCTGATTCCAGAGCCCAGCTTTTCATTCCCTGTGATACATTCCTGTGGCTGGCTTCATGCAGCCCATTCAAAATTTGTCTGGGATGATTCAATTAGATCACCAAGGTGAAGATATATCTCTTATAGGAAGAATTTCAGTTAATATCAACTCAGATCAAAGCTACAACCAGAGAGAGGCAAAGTCCCCACTTGAAGGAAATGTCATAAATTTGCATTGGCGGTGAGCTCTAAGGGCTACCTTTTCATAAAGTCAAGGAATATATAAATTATCATAAATATCCCTTGTCAAATGAACTCTCCCCGCTACTCACCTCACTAGAAAAGGCTGAATATTTCAATTCCCATAATTTTCACATTAAGAATTCTAGGGCACATTTGAAAGGTCACATAGTTTGCAAATGGAATGAGGCCTTGCACCTTGTTCTTGCCTTATTACAGTGTAAGTCAAAGGTAATACAGTCTAAAATATTCTTAGTTAAATCTCAGAGTGAGGCATTCAAAACCTAGAGAGATAATTAACACTCATTTTCCTTAAGAGTCAAGATAGGTTTTTGAAACTTAGATGTCTAATATGTCTTGGTTTAAAATATTTCTTAGATGAAAATGTATCTGAATCTTAAATGCTCAAATACTGAAAAAAAAGAGAGAGAGAGAGATCTATTTACATTTGAATCCTTAGGAAAGCAGGAAGATTTATGGAGGTATGTTCCTAATCAGACTATGTTCTAATCCAGTGATGAAAGTAAGGTACCAATAGAAAGATAACCTGGCTTATCAATCATAATCAATCGAATATCCAAGAATCTGAAAAGTTAAGACTTTGGGATTTAAAAGTTTGGGCAAGAAAGGAATAGAAGCTTCTGTCTTGAGTAGAATTCTGCCTTTTGGAATTTCCAGTAGTTTTTTTCCTTACTATTAAAACAAACAATATCAGTGGAACTCCTCTTTTCTTTTATTTCATCCTACTCTCCGAAAAACATATTTGCAATCCCACCTGTCCAACCAACCAAACTGTTTTTATGTTCACTTATTCCACCACACATTGCATTTTTAAACAGCCACTGGAACAAATACTTTTTCAAATAGCTATGTGAGATTCAAAAAGATAAACGAAGTTAAAATATGATGTGAATCCTAGAGAAATACCTCTGTATAGAAGTGTGTGGGGTAGGGGCAGGGAGAGGTCCTGAGAAGAAAAACAATGAATCCTCCCACTGGAATCCTGCTTGTCAAACACATTCGTTAGTTACAGAAAGCTGCCTGCCACCTGGGAGGGAGGTCAGCAGACAATGTGCTCTAGAGCCTCAAATTTCCTGGCATCCTTTCCCCCAGTTTCTATGCTGAGTTCTGCCTTGGGCAGAGTCTGAGCTGGACTGGAGAAGGGTGGAGCAAGACTGCTGGAGCCACTTCTCTGAACTATTTCCATGATCTGATGGGCGTGTAAGTAGGTGAGTTGTCCTAAAAAGCTATTTGAGTTGCCAGAGTTCTCAAGACAAGAAAGACGGAGGCAGAAGAAGGGGCCTGAAAATAAGGAACTAGATGCTTTTGTGGGGAAGAGAGACAAATAGAGATTACCATATCCTACTTCTTCACCCTCTTCCCACCCAGTGTGCCATGGCGCTCTGGTGTGAGCCAAAGGGATCACAAATGTGCCCAGATACAGATCCCCTCAGCCTAGGGAGCAAGTCAATGACATTTACCCCAGGGGATCACACAAAGATGATCATTTTCTACGAGCCCAATGGTGCAAAATAGATTGGGAAGCACTGCCCATATAACATATGGTCCACACCTTTATCGTAGCTCTAGATAATTTCTATTAATCAAGCACATTAACAGTGCATTCTGGGGACTTCAATTAACTGCTTGAGTCCTCATAGCAAGTTGCAAAGTATTTGTTAGCCTCATTTTATATATGAGGAAACAGAGGCCCATAAGTGTAAAGAAACATGCTGAAGGGCAGCAGGACAGAGCAGGGAACAGGGGAACTCAGGTTCATCTTATTCTAAATTCTGTGATTTTCCCACACTCGTCATAGACCCAACTCTAACCAACTGCTCTTAGAATCCTTTCTTCCCCCCTAGACTCTGAGCTTCTTCAGAAGAAGTAATGTGTCATATTCATAGTTGGCTACTTAGAGCCCGGCAAATACATCCATGTTCCTTAAATGTTGAAGACTTGCCATGTGAAGCCACCAACCATTCAGAGAATAAAGTGTTTCCTATAGACAGACCAATGAGACATTTCCCTACTACACAGGCTGCAGGACTATTTCCCCATTCGTCCTCTCATCTAAGCTAGTAAAAGCACACGTTGCCATTTGCCCTGAAGTATTGTTCTATGCTGAAATCTGCTGAACAGGCTTCCCGTAGAGAGCATACAAAATGGAAGAACTTCTGCCAAGGACTTATGAAAGGCACGGAAAATGGAGTTACGGGTGTAACTGACAACGCCTTAAAGGAACACCCACAGACACTTCCAGCGATAAGCAAACGGCACAGCTGCAGACCTGGATAAGATGTGGAAGCACCGTAAAAGGGAGAGAGAAAGAATCACAGACCCCAGGGAGCCATCTCAGAGAGAATGACAGGCTGCTGGTCGCCTTGCTGGTTCCCGTGCCTCCCGCCGCGGTTGCTTTCTGCTGGACCCATTTCGGGTTCCGGACTCGTTGAACTGTGCCAAGGCCTTTGTGGACTTTGGTTTGTAACCCCTTGCATATTGAATGCTATGTTTGGTGTTAATTAATATGTTTTTATGATATTCATATGATTTAATGTGGGATATTTGATTGAGTCTCTGTAAAGGAACGCCGGGATGTTACTGTCCTTCCAGACCTCAGTTGCTTGTGGAGAGATCCTTTGAACTTGACCCTAATAAATTCTGGCACTGTGAAAGGGACAAAAGCGAGTGGAGAATCCATTGTTAACCGCTCATTACACTTCCCTTTCCAGATAGTCACCCACCACCCTCACAAACACACACACACAGACACACTCACTCAACAGAAGAGAGCTATTCCTCTCCTCCATCCTGAATTTTACTGTATGGCACTGCCCCAGGATGTGAAGCTTCTGGACGCCAGACAAAGGGACAATTCACAAATAAACAGCTCCTGAGAGAAAGTCCCATCACAGCAAAGCAAAATGAGCTCAGGTAAGAAATCCTGCAAAGATAGTACCTTATTTCAGCCAGGTGATAAAGGTAAGACAAGACTCTAGGTCTTATCTACCTTCCTCTCTTGTAATTAGAATTAAATAGTGAGGTGGTTGTCAAGGAGATGCATATTAATGCGTTTATGTGCTTTGAAAAATGAACTCAGATATAGTCAGTCAGAAAATAACTCTGATTCAGCTGAACGGTTGACCAATAAGTCAACCAACCAATCATTGACCCATGGTCTTGGCTTTTTTTTTTCTTTTGGATTAAAATATGAATATTTTCCATAAGCTGCATGAGGGAAATTTATGGTTCAAAGTTTTAAGGAAAATATATTTAACAAATATAAACAGGATGTTGGGAATTAGACATTACAATTTGTAATTATCAAGAATTTAATTAAGCTACTTCAGGGAATTGCTGCTGGCATCCATTTTGTTTGGCCAAGTGGCCTTCAGGGGCCTTAAACTGACATTGGCCCCTCATGCAAGCACATGCCTGAGATAACGGTCTGCAGAGTCACGAGTAAGTGTCAGGTCCTGATGTGACTTCCCCATGGCCCTTGTCATAAACACTCTTCCCTACCTCCCAGGGTCTTCCCCTTATGTGCCCCTTAGATAAGACTCCATCGAGCTTACCAAAACCCCACTCCTTTTGGTTTGAATGGACCAATTCAGTCTTAGCCCTGGGACTCCAAAGTGCTCCACCTATAGACCCTGATAAAGGCAAGTGTCCTAGGTCCTGCCTCGCTCTCTGCCTGCACCCTTCCTTGACCTCCCCTTGTGACCCCTCGAAGCATGCCATGTGCTTCCTCCGGGACCTGTGAGTCATGAACTTCTCTAATTCAATTCCCAGTGGTCTTTTGTGGAACCTTGGCTCACCATCCAACACCCTGGGACTCTACTTAACAAATGTTAATTTAATAAAGTCTCAACAGCAAACAAAATTAGATGTCAATTTAAAGGTATGGAGGGGCAAACAGTTATTTTAAATAATATTTTATGAGATGTATAAACAAAAAAATGTGTAGACAATTTGCTTAGACCAACTCTGAAATTGCGTTTAGGTCTGAGAGCCACATTTTAAAAATGATGCTTACAGATGCCTTTTCAGAACACAGCACCCCTATCCTTCTTGGTTAAAGTGACTGAAGAATGTTTAGCTATTTACCTAAAGAAGAGCTGATCCTGATTATCTTATAGACTGTTTTTGAGGAAATGGAATTAATCTCCTTTCAAATTTTCTAGAAGACAGAACTAGAAGCAGTAGGTTAATTACTTTCAAGAAAGCAGATTTCAGCTTATTATAAGTTAGAACTCCCCAACCATTAGAGCTTTCCAAAAATGTAGTGGATTTCTGACTCCGAACATGTTTGAGCAAAGACTGGAGAAACACTCGGAGGGCAGAGAGTGGTAAGCTAGGTCATCTCTTGCTTGCGGGCATGAGAAAATGCAGCAGGTACAATGACTAGCTCATTTTGAACTTGGCCTTAAACCCTCCAGAAGGAAAGTAAATCAAACTCTTTTTTGTAATGGTCAGTTTTTCTGTCCTTTCTGATGATCCAGTCGTGGAGAATCAGTGACATCAGTTTTCTTTATCATTTGGCAATGCCTACAGGCAAATGAATTTGATATTATGAGATCCTTGTAGATGCCCCAAAGCAGGGGAGCTTGGGATTCAGTGGCCTTTCCACTGCAAAGGAATTTCACAACAGGAAAGTACCAGGCGGCATTATTTCACAACTCTTTTTTTGTGTGTCATCAAAGAGATTTTCTGACTTCAGTTCTCTCCTGTTTGGGGTATGAGTGTTATTTATTCCACAAGCTTGAAACAAAAATTCACAGCCAACGTCTTCACAAGGAGCCTTTTGTTCCCGCCAGCTATAAGTAAACTTTTTCTGGCTGCAAGTCCTTGACTGCCACCTCTGGGAACGTTGCCATCACTGGTCCTTATTTCCCCCTTCAGAGTCCCTGTTTCTGACTCCTTTAGTGTTTTCTTCTCTCAGAAGCTATTTCCACCATATTTTTTTTATAAAACTGATGAAGGGAAAAGGAAAAGAATGAGAAAGCCGGAAGAGACAAGAAGAAAGTGAAAGTTATCTTCCATTTTTAAAAGGGTTCTTTATACTGAAAACCTAAGTCATAAGTGTGTGCCCTTGAATGATGCTATAACTCCATTAGTTTTCTGAGAATGGAGAAACTCCTGAGTGATTTTCTATGTTTGTACAAATAAATTCCATAATTCACATCTCTTGCTAACTGACTGGCTTAATTGGATGCATATCAGTGGGTATTTAAGTGCCACAGGACTGTGGAAGCTGATAAGTACATTTAGTCAATCAACAAATATTTATTGAACTCTCTGTAGCCATACTTTAGGCAGTAGGAATTGGGAAGCGACCGAATCTCTGTCATCATTGGGCTTATTTTCCAGTGGGCAGGTGCGCTAAATGTGTTTCATCACACAAAAAAATCAGTGCTGAAGTTTGGGAAAGAAGACATGGTGTAAGCAACTCCTGGTTCTTTGAAGTTAAATTATGCATACCTACTTACAGGTAAGGGCGAAATACTCACCTGCTTTACTTCTAGATTTTATGCTCATTTCCTCTCATTTTAGGGACTGAAGGTATGTTGTGGTTGGAAGAAAAAGCAAACTGGAATTGGATAAACTTAACTGTGAGTTTTCTTCATAATATATTAACGGTCAACCCACAGTGTTCCATTTTCCTTTTCCTTTAATTGGGGATAATAGTAGGTACTTCACATGGTGATGAGGATTTAGTGAGATAAAATATGTAAAGAGCATCTTGGGAGTGGTCAATAAATGCTGCTTCTCATTCTTCTTCCCCTTACCTTCTTTTTCTTCCATTCTTTGCTACCATGAAAGGCAAACATGGAGATATGTTCAGCACTGAAGGTGGGGCCATCTGATGAGATTTCTTTCTTTTCCCTTCATATAAGCCCGATGAAGAACCCAAGAGACAAGAGAGCATGACATTCAACACAAAATAATAATTTAATTTTAAGTATTTCTTTTAACAGTTTTTTCTCAGCTCAACTTAAAGTTTGTGGGAGTTGTTTTTCATTTACAAGTCAGAAGGGCTCTAACTTTGACTGAATGCTCCTGTCTGCATACTTATTAGGATCACTAAGGCCCTGTCCCTAGGGATGACAAGGAGGGACCTGTTAGATTTTGATGATTAGGAATAGTTCTTTAATGAGAAGTATAGAAGGTGCTGTGTTGCAGTGGGCTGCCTGGTTCAAGGTCAAGCCCCCTCATGGCAGGCAGCATGAATCTAATAACTGGTCAATGTCAGGATAAAAAGGCCTTGCTCCCTTGATCAGAATTAAGCCTGGTCTTGAAGGACCATTCTAGGTGGGGTTGGCTAAGGCCACGTTATGACTGCTTCACAGCTCAACTTCTCCTCTGCTTCATCCTGCTTCCCCTCTTCCACGGGTGTTGCTTGAGAGAATACACTCCAGTGAATTTCCTATACACTAATCGCCATCTCAGAGTTTGTTTTGCTGAGAAAGTGACCTGCAGCGAAATGTCATCTTTTCTGTCCCACTCTTTTCATGAGAGTCCTGCTCAGATCCATAATCTGGTGTCAATTCCGTAACTCAGAATCACAAGGTAGTATATTTATACAACGGAATTCTGTACAGCCATCAGAACAAACAAATGATGGCTACCTAAAACAACCTGTATGAATCTCATGAACCTGTTATTGAAAGACAGAAGCCAGCCACAAAAGAGTATTTATACGATGCAAAGTAAAAACTGCATCATTATATAAAGTTAAAAAGCAGGAAAAACTAATTTAAAGTTATCAGAACACAAGAAAGTGATTACACTTGGAGGGAGAAGTAATGATTAGGAGTGAGCACGAGCGAGGTTTTATGGGGCTGGTAATGTTCTGTTTCTTGATCTGGCCGCTGGCAGCACAAGTGTATTCAATTTGTGACTATTCATCAAACTGTAAATGACAACTTGTGCAGTTTCTGGTAGATATATCACATTACAATAAAAATTTATTCAAAACAAAACCAAACAAAATGGGTGCACCTGATAACATAGCCTTTAGGGAAATAGACTCCAAAAATGTAAGGATAGACTGGCATTTTAAGAAACTCAGAATATTCTTGCTGCTTATCATAAGCCAGGCAATAATCATAACAAACCTGAACAACAGGCAAGCATTCAGGGATAGATGGTTTCGTACACTGCAGAATTGTTTAAATATACTTCCTACAAAAATATTTCCTTCGTCTTCATGATCACAGATTATCATGGCCTGGCAGGTGATCACCGCTGAAATATTTCGAAGGCGCTTAAGATGGAGAAAAATCCAACAAACACCATTTGAATTCCGTTTAAAGAAAATTTCTCTCTGAAGAGCAGAAAAGCAAAGAGGGCAATTGATGGTAATTTATGACACGACAAAATCAATTAGCTTGTTATTGGATCAGCTTGCTTTTAGATTGAATGTGTTGAAGATAATAACACACTCAGTTAACTCCTTTCTATCTGTCCAGTATGGCAAGTAGAAGTCATGTAATGTCATGGCTCTGCAAGAATGAAAGTTTTAGCTAAGAGTTGTCTTTGTTAAGATGCTTCTCAGATGGGAAAAATAATTCACCATGAACTAGCCTAAGAAAAATTGGAAATTTATCTAAAGTACACTGGTATACCCAAGAGATTAAAAATATATGTATATTGGTGAACAACCAGACTTTAGGAAAAATGGGAACCAGGAGCTGGAACCAAGGCTCCTTTTCACACATTCTCTCTCTCACTCTCTCTTTCTTTCTCACTCTCATTCTCCTTCTCTCTCCTCCCCTCCCTCATTTTCCTTCTCTCTTTTCTAGAGGAGTCACTTCTGTTTTGTGCAATACTGTAAATTAGCACAGTGGATAGTCATGATTGAAGGAATAAAAAGAATGAGATCTATGACATTCTAAAGTACTTTGAAAATGCAGAAGTTTAGTCTCACATATTTCCATAGAAATTAATAAATAAAATAAATATATAAAACCCATTATGGCTTCTATATATACCCTAAAATTATTTAGATCATGAGTTATAATGATATTTTTGTTTCTTTGGATTTATTCCCATGCACAAAACCATACTCAATGAAATTTTTAAAAAATTGAGATATATTCAACACCTAGATGGGGCAAACCTCATATCCTTGACTTCCTAGGATGTATGAAAATGCATGACTAGAAGTTTGGGACATTTTTCCACCCTAGCAAACATCCACACTGATGCTTTTAAAATGTACATTAGATAACCTCACCCCTCTCTCCATGTAACTCACAGTAATATCAAAGATCGTGTAATGGCCTAGAAAGCCACCATTTCTCAACTGGGCTTCCCTGAATAAATTCAGCCTTGATGTTCTAAGGCATCCCTTGCATATAACGGATCTACTTATTTCTTATGCATCTGGAATGGTACTAGCTCTGGGCCATCCTAGAAATTATTGACAAAAAAAGTCACTCAAATCATTTTTATGTGCTATAATTCTCTTGCAGAGTTGAGAAAGGCTGCCAGCCTCTTGACTCTCCAACTGTGCTCTCCTTTACCTCTCTTAACTCATCATCTTCTGTTTTCCTCCTCCTTGCTCATCCTAATCCAGCCTTAAGGGTTGTCCTGCAATTCCACAAACAAGCTAGATGTGCTCTCACCTTAGGGCCTTTGAACTTGCTATTCCCTCTACTTAGGATGCTCTCCCTCTTGATATCAGTATGGTTTGTTCCCCTTCCTCCTGCAGGAGTTTAAAGGCATATTCTCAGCAAGGCACGCCCCACTGTCCCCACTTCCACCCTCCCACACACATACAGGGTAACTCCTTTCTTGCTTTAATTTCTTAAAATCACATATCACCCACTATATATTCTATTTTTGGACTGTCTGACTCCTCTCTTATATCAGAACAAAAGCCTAATGAGAGCAAGTCTTTAATAAATTGTCCCATTGCTATGTCTCCTAAAACTAAGCTCTCCATAGATATTTGTTGAATGAATGAATGAATTCTGATAGAAAACAGTCTTAATGGTTACGTTTTTTTCCAGCATGTTGAAATAGAAAAAAAATGTTACCTAGACATCGTGATTAACGTTATAGGCCAAATTATAGAATATCAGGTTCTCCACTGGCAGTGATGAGAATGATTCTGTTTCTAGAGAGAGATAGAACACATGGTTTTTCATGGGCTTTTACGATCTACTAGTTTTCTACAAAGGCGTAAGGAACTTCTCTGCATAAATCTCATTTATCAGATGCAGCATCCAGCATCCCTTTGCCAAGACTGCAAGCCTCTCCTGGTTCACTGACTCTCTTTGAGTCCGAAGTCAGGCTGTCCTCTCGGGTCCGTCTGCCCAGTAAACCCATGAAGCTAGGTTGTACATTCCCAGATTGCTGGAAACAGTATGGGGACTGCCACCTTCAGGGGCAACCAGGAAAAAGCATGCAATACCCTGTCTATTCTCAGATCTGTAAACTTAAAGGCAGTTTCTATTCTCCTGGTAGCTACTCTTCAGAGTTGATCCCCAATGCATTGCATCCATGCCCTTGCGGAAGTCCCCTTCAATGATGAATCTGTGCATGGAAAGTAACAAACATGTCATTGTGAGAGTTCTGGGCCTAAGCCTTAAGAAGAGCTGGAAGTC
This sequence comes from Equus quagga, assembly GCF_021613505.1. Classification (NCBI taxonomy): domain Eukaryota; kingdom Metazoa; phylum Chordata; class Mammalia; order Perissodactyla; family Equidae; genus Equus; species Equus quagga. The sequence goes on along the minus strand of NC_060277.1, from coordinate 87,830,812 downwards.
TCTCTCTTTGTCTTCTTGGAAGGCTTGGGTTGCTGTGTTAGAAGCCCTGCTAACCTGCTGGAGAAAATATATTGAGACAGCACGAAGAGGAAGAGGCCCTGAGACTATCTGCAAAGAGAGAGAGACATGTACCCATTCCAGTATCCTAGCCTAGCTCAGCCCAGTCTTCTGGCTGCTCATCAGCAAAACGATCATGCGAGTGAACCATCTTGGTCATTTCAGCCCAGTTGAACCCCCAGATAATTTCAGCCCAGTCAACATCATATGGAACATAAAAACTATCCAGTGAACCCAGGCAACATAGAGAATCACAAGAGATTATGATTGATGATAAGTTGGTAGTTGTGTTAAGCCACCAATTTTGGGGTAGTTTGTTATACAGCAATAGAGAATTAAAGACTATTACAACTACTAATACCTCATACACCTAACTGAGTGAGGAAGATGAGGTATAGGGCCCTCCTTAAGGGACATATAGAATTATAAGGACATATAGGTCACCTGTCTCTGTCTCATTTCCTGCTTCTCAGCTTAGAAGAGGTGGAGGTAGCTGCAGAGAGGGTTGGGATGGTTATCTCAACAATGATTCTTCCCACGTCTTCCTGTCTTTCATCACAAGGAAGATTCTGAATTTGAAAACATGACTTCTTCTCTAACTATGTGACTGCTACTTTTGCTGACCATGGAGAAGTGCAGCCTTCCTATATCATATCTCAGACAGGGATGGAGAACAATAAAAGTTTTTAAGTCTGAGTGTGGCAGGGCAACGTCATTAGCATCTTATATATAATCCTGCCACATCTCTTTAGACTAGACATATGTCAAACCAAGTCCTCTTGGACTGACAAATTATTCTGACCGAGAAAGCTGCCCTCAGTTCTGACATCCTGGAGTGAACCAAATATTTGGATCATTCTATCACATATCCATTAGATGATATTACCAGCACAGACCGCACGTATCCTTAAGGTATAAAGTAAAATATAAAAAACAACCTTAAAACAAGAATTTGTCTTGATGTTTCAATAGCAGAACTGAAAGATTTCAGGATGAGAGGCTCCACTCAGTAAGATTCCCAAGACAGCATCATTAAAGTTTAGCCCAAGTGGGCAATCAGGGAGTCAGAACTAGAATTTTGACTCTTTTTCTCAAATTTGCATTTGCTTTCTTTTATTTCACATCTAATTCTATAGGTTCTGAAATAGCTCTTCCAGCTGATTTTGTCTAAAAGGAAATAAATGTAACAATCTAATCTGCTCACATTCAAACTTGAATGCACAAACTCCTTTATAAAAAGATGTGTTAAATAATTCAATGAGTAGATTATTATTACAATGAATTAAATAAATGGACGTGGTATATCTCTAATACCCTCGTGTAAAGCCTGTTTTAATTCTATAATCCCAACTGGATGCAACATACTTAAATGAGCACTATTAACTTGGATTTTTTCCTATTCTGTTTAGAAACATAATAACAGTTGAGAGACATTTATTAAGAAAACATCAACTCTATTTGCACATTCTTAAAGAGAATATTAGAAAAACAGAATTTTAATTTTCATGTGTATAATTTGTTAATATAATTAGAATGGAATACAATTAGGTACTTTCAGATCTTTCAGTGTTAATTAAAAAGCTAATAACTTGAATGGCTATAAATACTGAATTAGTGGGACTAATGCTCCAGGCAGTTAATCCTTTATTTGTCGTTTACTGAAGATCACTTAACTGGGATGCCATCTTTATGTCAGGGATCCCCTACCAATGAAACTTCACGTATAGTAAGGTCCCTAAATCTTAGATGGTATATCTCGGAACTTTTTGCCAATACACTGCATCCACTCTGGGGATTTTCTAACAGCCAGCAAACACTGCCTTGACTCAGTCCATTAAGGAATTTTACTGTCAGCAATTTTCCTGCCTCCCTAAACCCTAGTAGTGATTTCTAGGTTTTAGAGAAAGAATAAGTAGCTCCACTAGAAAAATATAAGTGAAGGGCTCCAGCTCTATGGTTTCAGAAACTTATCAATATTGGGTTTAAATGGAAATAACATTTAAGAGTAGACAATATGAGAATCACAGCAATTAATATCAGCAATTGATGGAAATACATCAAGTAGTGTTTGATTTTTTTTTAAAGATTGGCACTGAACTAACATCTGTTGCTAATCTTCTCTTTTTCTTTTTCTCCTCAAAGCCCCCCAGTACAGAGCTGTATATTCTAGTTGTGGGTCCTTCTAGTTGTGGCATGTGGGACGCCGCCTCAGCATGGCTTGATGAGCAGTGCCATGTCTGAGCCCAAGATCCAAACTAGCAAAACCCTGGGCCGCCAAAGTGGAGGATTTGAACTTAACCACTCGGCCACAGGGCCAGCCCCTGTTTGATATTTTTTATAGTGATAAAATTCATGAGTACATAATCCTTAAAACAAAAGAAAATCTCATTAGTCACCTACGGAGGATGCTAGGGCACTAGCTCATTATTCTTAAGACTAGCAAATAAAGTGAAAGAATACAAAAAGATTTATCCTGACTTTATAAAACATCTCAGAGTACCTCCTCAGGTACTTTTCTGGGAGTAATACACAAATAACGAATGATAGAATTTCACCACTTCGCCAAACACAATAAAAATGTATCTAAGCAGTAATCATCAATGGTTGCCAAAACCATTAAGTTAAAAGATGACGGAGCAATCTGATAACACCTCAATCCACTGATCAATATTATATCTATCACTAACCTTTTGCTGCAACAAACTTGTTCAAAAAATCAAAAAACTCCGTAGCATACAACAGCATTTATTTCTTGGTTACAATACAATTGGGTCTGTCAGTCAGCTGATGTTAAGCTGACTTTAACTCCAAACTGTGAATTGGTTTCAGGTTTATTTCTTCTGACTTCACAATGTGTGCCCGACGTGAAAGAAGCAACCACTATTTGAAACACACAATGATCATGGCAGCAGGCAGGCGTTCCAGAAGGCTAAGCCAGACCTTGCAAACACATTTGATGCCTTGGCACAGATGTTGTGGATGTCATATCCATTTACACTCCATATGCTAAAGCAAGTCAAATGGCTAAGCTCAACACTGATGGAATGGAGAGGTGTACTCCTCTTGAGGGGTGGGGAGAAGGAAGCATGGGAAGGAGAGAGATTATTCATTAAATAATAATAGGACCCACTACAACATCCCCAAAAAAGAGAGCCAAGCAGATATTATGTGGCTACCGTATGTGATCAAATAAGAAGTAGGCAACCCAACCTCTGAAGTATTCTAACAAAGCCTCTTCATCAACCTATCAATCTACAGGAAACAGAGGGATCCCGGAAGATGTTAACATCGCAAGGAAGCTATTGACAAAATCTAGAATATGGAAAGCACTACAGAGCAATGAATTGTTTTGTTCTACAAATTCTCTGTTTTGTTCTACAAATAAATTGAAAAAATAAAAGATTGGAGGTGTAACATACAGATTAAAAGATACTAACATAAATATCAGAGAAATACAATGTATTTGAACAAATCGAATGGAAAGAAACTATGGTCAAGGGGAGTGGGGAGGTCAAGGTAGGAGTAGGGAGGGATATAGATTAAATTTTTGTGGGTGATGAGTACATATTACATTATCCTATTCTCTCTATTCTTTGAGTTGTTTTAATTTTTCCATAACAGAAAATGCAAAGATAAGAAAGAGAAAAAGAAAGAAAGAAAAAGAATTTCTTCTTACCAAACAAAAGTTTATGTGGTTAAGAAGCAGATCCTTTTGGAGATGGTATTCTCCTTGAATCTCCTCACTCATGCCCTGTACACAAGTCAAAATTTTTCGTCTCACTGTGATAACGGTGGCAAAAACTAAGGTCTCTCAGTATGCATTTCAAAGAGAAAAAGCTGTCAATTATAAAGCTTTTGTTCCCCCAGGAAATAAACAATAGATTCTAAGAACCTCTTCTCCTCTAAAATAGCAAGAGAAGACTTCAAAAATAGATGTTTCAATTCTCCCAAAGAATGCCTCTTCAAAAGCTCACCGCTAGTCTTGTGGGCAGGGTACTTTATTTAGTTGGGTGAGCTGCTCCTTGGTACAGAAATCTCCTCAAATCCTTTTGTAGCCACAAGCTATTTGTCTCACGCCCAAGGAAACTGCTACTGACCAGTTATAGTCATGTTTTCAGAACTGAATGAGAATTGCTTATTTCGTTGAGAAAATATCAATTTTCTTTGAAATTATAATCAAGGCAACATAATTTTAGGAGCCACAAAGACAATGCAATTTCAAGAGAACCAGCATTTTAAAAAAGACCAGTTTTCAAACAGGGAGCTCACATTATCTTCCCCCAAAGAAAATAGGCCATGGGTACTTCTATGTGGTATTTCAACCCACTGCAATCTACCTGAAGGAAACCATTAATTCTTCCCAGCGTTTTAGAATAATAGCATGATGATGAGACCCCTAGAAAGCACTCAGAGGAAACATTGGTGGCAAGTGCCTGCTCCAGTTGTTTAATGTTTGTCAAACTTGAATTGCATTTGAAGGATACATTGCTGGTAATGGATTTCCAGTTCTATTTCCACATGGGCAAAGCTTTGTAGCCATTACAACCTGTAGTTTATTACCTTACATTATGTATGAGATGATTTTTGTGAGCAGGTACACAAACACAAAGGAGAAAATACAAGAAAGCAATTTCTTTTATTGCTCAATATACAGCAGTTAGGAATGATTTGGAAATTTTTCAAAGAGCTCATTTTGGGAAATTCTTAGATATACTCAGGAGTGATTATTTTCTGCAGTGTTACTAAATAATTTGGAAATAGCTAAGATTGACATTAATTCCTAAGGGAGTTATGTCTAGTTGTGGAATTGACACAAAATGTCATAAAACACACATAAGATTTTTAATAAGAAGATCTTCAAGCCCTGTTTCTAACAATGATTAGCTGTGCGTGATTTGGGGCATATAATTTAACTTCTCTGGGCCTCAGTTTCCTCCTTTCAGAAAAGAAATAATACAGCCTGCCTCACATAATTGTAGTGAAGATTACATGAGTCTAGCTCATTAGTTACTAAAATGTAGATGCTCGGGGCCAGCCCAGGGGCACAGCGGTTAAGTCTGTACGTTCCGCTTCGGTGGCCTGGGGTTCACCAGTTCAGATCCCGGGTGCAGACATGGCACTGCTCAGAAGGCCATGCTGTGGCAGTCATCCCACATAGAAAGCAGAGGAAGATGGGCACAGATGTTAGCTCAGGGCCAGTCTTCCTCAGCAAAAAAAGAGGAAGATTGGCAGCAGACGTTAGCTCAGGGCTAATCTTCCTCAAAAAAACAAAAACAGAAAAAAAGGAGGAAAAAAAAGTAGATTCTCAAGATTTTGGGCCTAATCCAAATTATTAGACAAGAGCTAATAAGTGTAACTGAATTTTGTAAATTGAAAAGCATTACACGAATATAACCCAAAAGAACAACAGGGTTGTTTTATTTGTTTTGTAAAATTTGTTTTCAGATGTCGTGATAGGGGTTTGCCAAAGACTGTTATACAGGTTTTTTTCTTATTAGCGAAAAGACTGTGTGTCAAAACTGAAACCATTCTGTCTTTTTATCTTGATGCAGGATCAACCAGTTCCTGGAATCTTATTAAATAAGAGCTTGAACTTCTGGTGCAAGAAACAAAGAACTGTTATTACTGGTGATACGGAATGGCTTCAAAATAGTGGTATGTTTTGACATGTAAAATGCTGTTGATAAATTGCAAAACATGAAGGGAAATCTTACATATAAAATCTCTCCACCATAAAGTGAGCAACTAGCCTCATACACAAAGTGCCAGGGAAGCTGTGCCTTACTTTCTTTCTCTACCACTGGTTCACAGCCACACGATCTGTAATTTATGTACAAATGAGAATAAGGAGAGGGAATGTGTTAGTTCTTTACATTTTTGGCCCACAGTTGCCATTTTTAATCCAAAACACTCTCAAATCTGGCCAACTTTTCTCCACACTTTGGAAGAATCATTTTCTTTTGGCTGGAGACTCACTGTCAGGATTTTCAGGCCTGGAGAGAAGGTTTTGTTTACAAATTCAGAAAGGAGAAAGATCAAAAACTAGGCAAGAACAGAGGAGGTCTTGCGACCTTAGCTCCCCATGAAGTCACACTTCAAACTTCAGAATGAGAGGTAACTGCACTGGGCAAAAAGGTTGATTTCCTTTCAGATGCGTGAAACAGTTCCCCAGTTAGAGAACACACTTCCAGCATCAATATATGTGTTCTTCAGCAATGTTTTGATCAGAGACTCCAGTATACTCTGTGCGAGCATACATAAAAACACATTAGCAACAGCAAGAAAAGGCTAAAAGCCATGGGAACCGATTGAGGGTACCAGAATATGAAGAGGGAGCCAAGAATGTTGCCATGTCAGATGCCATCTCAGAACTCCATAACCTAAAGTGAAACAGTACAAGTCCTACCTCTATAATATCTTTCATTTCTATGAATTAAAAAGTCTAGTTACTGGGGCTGGCCCCATGGCCGAGTGGTTAAATTCACGTGCTCCGCTGCAGGTGGCCCAGTGTTTCATTGGTTCGAATCCTGGGCGTGGACATGGCACTGCTCATCAAACCACACTGAGGTAGCGTCTCACATGCCACAACTAGAAGGACCCACAACAAAGAATATACAACTATGTACCAGGGGCTTTGGAGAGAAAAAGGAAAAAAATAAAATCTTTAAAAAAAATTCTAGTTACTGACAGTTTTGAACAATTATGAGACTCCAGTAAAATGTTATTCTTTTATTTTCTAAACTTGTTAGGGTAGACTAGTCTCTGTTTTCTTCCATTTCTCTTCATAATAGAAATTTCTTTCACTATAACACTTAGGCTACGAATTGTAGAGAGTATGGTGTGGCAAAAATCACACGGATTTTAGAGTTATATGTAAGCTCAAAGCCCAGGCACTATTAAGCAATGAAGAATTAGTGCCTCTGAGCCTCAAATTTCAAATTTCTCATCAATTAAATGAAGATAGTAACACCTCAGAGAGTTATAAAATTGTTTTAAGAATTAAACAGACAGATATACACACATATATGGTATACACAAAATTTTATATAAAATATTTGTATATTTTACACTTATATATACAGACAAATATATATGTATTTGAGAGAGACAGTGTTACATATATGCCTAGAGAGACAGAGAAAGTGACAAAGATACTTGAGAACTTAGCCCGGGGTCTGGACATGATAAAACTTCCATAAATAGTATCTATCATTATTAGTTCTAGCATGCATTTATTCATTGCTCCTTCACAAATATTTTTGAGTGGCATCTATTTGGATGCTGGAGATAAAAAGTGTAAGTAATGTGCTCAGTGCACTCAAAGAGTTTATTTTGTTGTGTAGAAAACATGCAAGTGACAAATTCAGAATAGTGCTTCAAAAGAGGTAAACAATGAAGCATAAGAGAATTGTCTAATGCAATCTTAAGAGCTAAGGGAAACCTTCCTATATAAAATGGCATGTACAGTATGAAATACCCGAAGCAGACAAAGGAGGAACCAAGAGAAATAAGAGAGATGAGGGAGGGATAGAGTTCTACATGGAGGGGACAATGAGGCAAAGAAAATAGCAATCAATCACCCTTTGTTAGAGAGCTTTCTATGGGTCCACACCATACTAAGTAATTTACGTCTCATTTAAACTTAAGGATCAGCAACCAATAAGTATAGAACTGATACTCTGTCTACCTGATCCTAATGCATGGGCTGCTTACCATGATGCCATGGCATAGTTGGGTCTAGCATATCATGGAGTTGGAGCATGGAGTTGGATGAGTGGTAAGACTGGAAGGCTGGAAGACAAAGGATGGAGATACCAATACCTTGAACGGCCTTGTCAGTGGGACTTCATGGAAGGGGAGAAAGTGCCTTAGACATGTGGTTTTGAAAAGACACTGGATGGCTTAGCACATGGAATTGGCTGGATTAGAGACAAACCTGGAGGAAAAGGAACCAATTAGAAGGTTGTTGCTGTAAGTCAGATAAGAGATAGTGGTGGCCCAAAATAAGACAGTGACAGAAATAATAGTAATATGTGGACAGATTCAAGAGGTTTCCAAAAAGTAGAATTGCTAGAACGAAATTAATGATGAAATGAGGGGAACAGGAAGGAAGAGAAGAGCTTTTGGAGCTTGAGCAAGTGGGCAGATTCACTGAGATAGAGAAGCAGGAGAAACAACTTTCAAAGTCAAAACCGTGTAAGATGTAAAGCGCTTAGTACATCAGAGCCATCAACACATGGCAGATTTTTTTTTTCTCTTGCTCTATGTTTTTGGTTCTTTCTGCCTTTCTGACGCTACTATCACATACATCCTGGTTCTAGTTTCACCATTTAACATTTTATCAAAGACAGATGTGAATTACAATTGTCATTATTCTCTCCGCAAAGAAAAGTCCTTATGGTAGGCATCTTTTAAACTGATCACTAAAGTGACAGATCTCATCATTGTCCTTTCATATGTATAAACATTTCCCACACAAGAGAAAATATCCCGTTTTAAAAATATATCTGTATTAATTTTAATATATTTCATATAAGCACTTTTTCCAAGCAAAGTGCATGACACATGCAAGATTATAACATTAATGGTATGCGTAGTGTGTGCCTCACACATAATATGTGCTCAGTGAACTTGCGTCGAATGACTGATAGCTCTCAGTTCCACTGACCAGGCAGGTGCTCAAAACCCATCTCCTCCTAGCCAGAAGAGTGATGGATTGGCTACTTGTCTACAGAGTATTCAAAAACAGGACAAAGTGAAAGACAATATGAATTATTAAGTCTTCTCAAATCTAAAAGGCTGTGATGCTACTGCAGGAAATATCAAGAATCATGTGTCCCTCTGGCCATATAACACCACAAAGTCATTTTTTCACAAGTGAACCTGGAAAAAGAGAAACTAAGACACTCTATAGGTAAAGCCTATAGATGTCTACAGATAAATCACAAGTCCTGGGTTACACAAAGCAGAAAGATTCAAGATCCTTTTATCAGTCCTGAGCATCTTCCATTACTATTTTTCCTTGAAGATATGGTTTATTCAGTTCTTACTCTAGATAGGCCCTATGCTAAGAGTGTAACATTCATTATCACACACTGCCCTTGTCCCAGAATTGCTGACATCAGTTACTACTCGTATTTGACATACCAAAAAACAAAACAAAATATCTGAGAGTTAGAGAGAGAATAACTTTCCCAGTGTGCATATTTGAGAACTTTGATTCTTGTAGTTTTTTTGGTGTACTCTGTGACATATTTCAAAGAACCCTAAAATTACTGTAAATATCTGTGTCCTTGTTCCAATTCAAGTCACTTTTTATAAATGTCAATTTGTAAAGGTTTTCTCTGAGTTCCAGCTTTCTCATTAGTAAGATGAGACAATATCTGTTTACTTCAAAAGTTTGCTAGGAGATCAAAAATGATATGGTGTGTATAAGTACTTTGTCAATGGTAAGAAATGCTTACACATAGATGGAACCATGATAGTGTTATTAGGGTACAGATTGAAGTTAACCCCAAACTGTAATCTAAATTAATAGGATCGCCACACAAGAAAAATTGACTGTGCCTCATTAAAGCATAAAATAGAAAACATAGTACTTTCGGTTTTTGGTAAATCGTTATAATGGCTAATTTTTATTCATTTGATAAAATTTATCTATTAATGAATGAGATCAATAATTATAACTCAGAATAAAACCTGATAAAATTTAGACTGCCTTCTCCTATCCTATTTGAGATTGCTCTTTCATATAATATTATGTTCTAATAAAGCAGGAAACAAGGCCCATCTCGAAAATGCCATTTACAATGTAGACACATTCTAGGACAACTGCCGGCCATTCTATGCATTTTTCACTTTCAAAAATTCTCTTTCCCAGAAGGTAAGTTTTCCATGAAATGAAATCAGAATTTGCTGGAAATATTTAATGAATCATCTGCTATGTTTCCCTAATAGTTGTGACCATACATCGTGCTACTTATGGTAAATAAAAGAAGGCCATGAGAATAAATTGATTACACACAGTCACACACACCTATATTCGATAAAATCTGGATGAGTTGAATTTTCTATACGTTTCTTATTCAGATCAAAAACATAATACCTTATAGATAAGTCCAACACACCTTGGAGAAATCAAAATGGACCAAGGGGCCCAAGTCCAGAGTGAGAACCAAACTCTTTATCTGTTTTTTGCAGGGCTTTATCTTACCATAAATTCATCTGCCAGTGTCTTTTAAACTTGTGAGCGAATGTAGGAAACTGGAGGTAACCATCAAACCCAAGCATTTTCTCATACAATCTTTGGTCAACACTTATCTATCATAATTCAGCAAAGAATTCTCATTATTTGCCAGATACACCAAAATGTACTTTCAGGAATCTTTTACCCAGTGGAAATAATTCTATCACCTTTGGAATGAGGCTTATCTGTTTACAAATTAGAAACATTCTTAGTTAAGGGTCAGATAAGAATTGAGAGATTTGGCCCAATCTTTTTTTTTTTTTTGCAGATGAGGAAATGGAATTTCAGAAAAGTGGTGTTTCTTGTTCAAGAATAACTAAGAATCAGTGCCTGAGCTCTGAGCTGACAAACCTAGGTCTCTTTACTCTGGGTGTAACGCTCTTTGTACTAAAGCTCTGTGGCTTGGCTGTCCTCTTCCCTCATGCAGTGATAGTCTCATGGAAAAAAGAGAGAATGAACAATAAAAGAAGCAAGTAAATACAGTACTTACAAAATATAGTAATAATAAGCAACATTTACTAAGTTCTTACTGCATGCCAGGCATTGTTCTAAGCACCTTTTTCATTATTTTGTACACTTTCCTCATACCAGCCCAAGAGGGGGATACCATCAGTAACATTTATAGGTGAAAAAACCTGAGGCACAGAGAGGCTAACTTGTTCAAGGTCACAGAACTAGGAAGCAGTGGAGTTAGAATTCAAGCCCAAGAAGAGAGAAAGGCACACAGCTATGAAGTGGAAGACCAGAATAAGGAGGAGCCAGTCCCAAACACAGCTTGGTAGGCAAAGTCTTTGAGTCAGGAAAAAGCCGGATGCATCAAAAAAACTAAGAGAAGACTAGTGTGGCTGGAATATCATTTTTAAAAGGAGGGAAGGGTGACACTACATAACTAGGGAAATTGGCAAAGGGCAAATTATCCAGGGCCTTGAATGCCAGGAAGAAAAGGTTGAGTTTTTAAGCAGTGAAATGGAAAGCCATTGAAGATTTTTTTAAAGCAGATTTATAATATGATCTGAATTACATTTGTAACGTTCACTCTGGCTGAAAAACCCAGGTTGAGATTTGACAGTCATTTCTTTATTCATTCATTCACTAAAACTGCAATTGCTAAGTCTGATTTTAGTGCACAACCTTACCCAAAATTTGTTTATCCCAGCGCAATATCCCTTATTCACCAAACCAAATATATATCCACTAATAGCAAAGGGTTATATCTAGAGGTTTCCCAATAATTCCTGAATCATAGCAGCTTGTACAACATTAGATACAGGTACTTGAATTATAAGCTCAACTAGTTACCTCTATTAAATCAACCAAATGTTTAAAGGAAATACATTGTTCCCCCAGAATCAACTGGTTATTTTGACATCATGTCGTATTCCTTAGAATGTTAGTCTTCTTGCTTTGTATTTCCAGGTAAGAATATAAAAACTGTTGCAAAATGGTAAATATATGTTACTCTGACAGGCAGACACCAGGCTCCAACAATAAGTAGTGCTTATAATATCACCTACAAAGATCACACTGAGATATAGTATAAAGCTAAGAGTTTTCAGTCTTGGTATAACTTTCATCTTATACATTTAGCAAATAGGCAAAAGCAACCAAAAATCACGGGTATTCTGAAATATCACATATTTATCTCATGCTCTCCAACATTTCAATTGAACAAGCATTAAATATCTACCATGTACAAGGTACATTCTAAACCACTGTGGAAGAGACAAAAATAAATGAGATGCCTTCATGCTTCTAAATCTCCTTTAATGACATGAGGTCTTGATATAATGGAATTTTACTTCATGTTGATAGACAGTAACACCAAAAATGAGATTTTGCAGCAAACCTTTTGCAGAAACCTAAAAGTAGCTTGCCCAGTAAAACTGCATTGTGTCCCATTTGCTGAAGCAGGAGGATCTTCAAACATTCAAAATACTAAAAAAAAGAAATTTCAGAGCCACAAGTGTATCGAAAGATCATTCATCCTTTTGTTCACCGAACCATGAGATCATAAAACTCTCTGAATAGAACGAGACCTCGAGGGCATCCAGTCCAATGCTTTCTGGCTTCACAGGAACCTAAGAATCACCTGGGGTGTTTTCAGTAACATAGATTTTCTGGCTCTGGCCGCTGGAGCAGGTCTGAGTGGAGCCAGGCATTTGTACAGTCTCAGATCATTCTGGTGTATAACCAGGTTTGAGAACACAAATCTAGCCCAACTCTCAGATCTGTTATTTAAATATGGTGTGCGCTATCTTTCCTACCAAGTTGTCATTGTTTTTTAGTCTCTGCTTATGTGTATGTGTGGTTATTTGTTAATATATGTCTCCAAAAATGACGTCGTAAGCTCCATAAGGGTAGAGTCTAGGGCCGTTTTCTTCTCTATTTCATATCTAGTACTTAGCTCAGATCTTGACATTTAGGAGACAGTCATTAAGGTTTGTTGAATGCATACTTGATTGAATGAAGTCCTTCATTAGTTTGACTTGAAGTCTCTTTCCGAAACACCCATTTATTGTGCCAGTTTTTAATAGTTCCAGGAAGCTTCGTAAGTCCATATTCCAGACACTGGGAATATAAACAGAAGTAAAGTATTCTCCCTTCTTTCAAGGCTCTTAATTATTTACCTAGAGAGAAAGATGCAGATACTTTTAAACAAAAATGGTAAGTGCAGGGGCTGGTCCCGTGGCCGAGCGGTTAAGTTCGCGCGCTCTGCTGCAGGCGGCCCAGTGTTTTGTTGGTTCGAATCCTGGGCGCGGACATGGCACTGCTCATCAAACCACGCTGAGGCAGCGTCCCACATGCCACAACTAGAAGTACCCACAACGAAGAATATACAACTATGTACTGGGGAGCTTTGGGGAGAAAAAGGAAAAAAATAAAATCTTTAAAAAAATGGTAAGTGCAATGTCAAAGATAAGTATGGAATAAAGGTGGGAATTGAAGATGGCAACTAATCTAGCTGTCACGGAGGTAGAGGAAAGGAAGCAATGGATTTTAAGGAAGGCTTTTCAAGGGAAGTAATGCTAAGTTGAGTCTTGATGGCTTAGCCCTTGAATTCTGGAATGTTCACACACCCTAAATCAAACAGAACAAATTAGGTTCCTCTTCTTTAGGTAGCCTTTTACATATATATAGAAGGTCTGTCTCTCAAACCTTCTCTAGGACAAATATCCAAGCTCCTACAATTATTTCTCACAAAAATATTGTATATTCCTTATTGATTTTGTTCCATAGCAAACTGATTTAAATATCCTGAATTGCATAATCTAAAGAAGACTCTAAGGGCACGAATACAGCACATGGCTTTCAAGTTCAAGAGCCATAGCTGAACTCGAAAGGCACCTATTTTGCTTATGAGTTACACAGTTTCTGTAGTTGCAGTGTGAGTTACAAATAAACAGCACTGTTGGGGAGATTATAAGCGAAACCCAAGCCTCTCCCCTCAGCATGCTAAATAAAACTGAAAGCTGAAAGCTGACCTGCACAAATGGGTTTAAAGTGAGAAACTGACAGTTGTTAGTTTTACCCTCGTGGCTAACTTCACAGGCTAACTTCCACAATTGACAGATATATAGGAACCATATAAATATCCCCAGGTAAGCAACGCTATCTAATAAGCCGGGGAAAGATGGCTCTGACTGAGTTCATGTTGTTGTCATAGAAACAATTCTTGCCTATTAAACCCATGAGAAGGCCAGAGAAGTGCGGACTTACCTGTTTGGTTAAGTATAACGCATGGAAAAATGCTGAAATGTGAGATGGCAGAGATACTAGCTGTAATGGTAAAACACGACGCTCATTCTAAAAGATAATTTTTCCCTTATTTTCTAAAAGCATACACTTAGTAAGGTACCTCTCTACTCTTAAAAAAAAAAGAACTTTTAAACTGGAAACGATAAATTCCATTTCTTCAAAGAGATTTGGGAAAATCTACTGAGCTCCTCCAAGAACTAAATCAATCTGAGATCACATCCATATACTGGAAAAGTACAGCCCCCAAGGTGATCAAACAAACCCAACAGCTGCTAGATGTCCATTAAAACAGTGCGAGAAAGGCGCTTATTTGATGCATTTCTCCTGAGAGGTTTGTACCGAAAATGAGCCTAAGAATCACATTCTCTCCCGTAAAGTAACTCTGACAGGCCTCAGCCTGGGAATATACCTGTAATTAACAAATGAAAATGACTAAGCTCATTTCCTGGGCTTACTTCCTCCCACACTACCTTAGCTTGCCGGCCTACACCTGATACTTATCAGGCTTTTGAAAAAAGGGGATCTGAGATGAAGAGGGTGCATCAGTTATTTGGCAAGGCATGAGCTTCTAAGTAGGTACATAGAACTAAAAGTGTAGATGATAATTCCTTGAGGGTAGGATTCCTTTGGCATAGGAAATAGCATATGGTAAACATTTTGTATATACTTATCGCTTAGTTATATTCACTAAAAAAATATGGTGGCTTCAGTCTCTAGTCTGGATAAACTGCTCATCTACCAAATGGCCATCCAGGCAATGGCCAAGAATAATACCATAACTTGTATCTAGGTCTTCACACTTTGACAAATGCCTTTTTATCTTATTATTAAAATTCACAATGTTTTCTTAGAAGGACTGCTCCCTCAGAATAAATTCCATAAAGTGAGAGGTTAGGTAGATGTTATCTGAATTCTGAATTTTGTATTAGCAGATTAAAAAAAAGATATTCATGCTGCAAATGAAGTTCCAGATTATCAGAACTATAAAAGCACTCAGATGATTCTCTATAGACTATTGTTAATTAACCTATGGGGAATTTTTTTTATAGTCACTACTGAAAATGAATATTTTGGGTTCCCCTGATCAAACAAATCCAACCAGTAATAGACACTATTTCTTAGGAAGGGATGTCTCAATTTAATGCTATTTTGCCTGATTATTATCAACAGAGTCAGAGAAACTTTCCTAGAGATAGTGATATTTGAGATAGGTATGGAAGAGTTCAAGGAAATGAGGCAGAGAGAGATGATTCTAGTCAGATGGCTAACACAGCAATTGTCAAAGTGTGTGGTCCCTGAACCAGCCGCATCAACAACACTTGGGAACTTAGTAGACAGGCACGTTCTTGGCCCCACCTCATACTTACTGAATCAGAATCTCTAGGGTGGGCCCAGCAATGTGTTTTAACAAGCTCTGCAGGTGAATTTCATGTATCCCAATATTGAGAACCACTGAGCTAGAAATTTGAAAGAAAGTGCTATGTTTGAAGGCCCTCAAGTTCATAGTATGGCTCAACTTCAGACTAAGTGAGGATGGCGGTAAAGCTTGAGGATGAAAATGTAGGCCAGACAGCAAGGTGCGTCACGTGCCCTCTTATGGAATGTGTACTGTGTCAATTAGGATGATGGAGAGCTCCTGAAACGTTTGTAAGCAGGGGATGAACAAGGAATTACCTGTTAAAATAACTCTAGGGGCAGTCTGAGAACTAGACTGAGTCCCTGACTGGATAAATTTGCCCAAGGAAACAAGGTAATAATTGGTTGGGAGATTAAAAGATGTCACCATAACAGAAGATTTCTAGAGGCTGCAAAAGGACTAACTCCAAATTAGGATGGGCTGAGGACGGAGAAGACAAAGATCTCTCTTAGGCTTTTATCAGTGGAGAGATGTTGAAGCTGCTAAAAGCACTTAAAATACCTAAGAGGTCCCTCTCTCTCTCTCTCTTATTTATATACACATAAAAGAAATTAAACCGTGGGAGCAAATGAGAATCCTAGACAAACTATATAAGAGAGAAGAAAACTGAGGGGAAAAAAAGCCCTGAAATGGCTCAAAAGACCTTTCTGGGTCTGTTGGACAGTAAAAGAAACTTTAGTCTCTGATTTTTGTACCACCATGGACCTGGTCCTGTATTGTCTATCTACAAAAATCATTGGTTTAGTTGTAAATATATGGTTAACCAGGAAGAGCTAGAGTTTGCATAATTTTGAGAGAGATCTAGCTTTTTCAAAGGTGAAGGTAAAAAACCCCAAAACTATTAAATACTCTAAAGCAGGAATGCTTTAAAAAAATGTAATTTAACTTAAAAATAGAGGGATTAAGAACATTTGCACAAAGCCCCTGAAGCTAAGGGAAAAAAACTAATTCAAAGGACAACTTTAAATATTGATAATTTGGCAAATAAAAAATTAATAATCATAAAAAGACAACTAGGGAAAGCCCTTTCTCCTCTCCCTCCACTGGCGCTCAACATCCCTCTGAAATTAGCACTGCCTACTTATAGAGCCTCTTCAATACCAATACCCCCCACACCTTCTTTTCAAAATCTAAGCTTTAGTAAATTTACTGAAGAAAGGAACTTTCCATTAAAAAGAAGTGCGTTTATAATAAGAATTTATTTCCATAATGTCACTTGGTCCTAGGGAGGGTAGGAAGGACACCATGGAGCTGTCAGTGGAACTACCACCAGACTCACAAACCAGAAGACACTGTGGGGGGGAGGGGGGCGCTGTGCGGGGGAGAGGAAGTTACACACAGGGCTCACCTTAATCCTCATGTTGGCCTATCTGGCAGATGATGTCGTTTTTTGTTGTTGTTTTTTGCAAGCAAATCATCTTATGGAAAAACTGTGCAATCTTACCAAAACACATTTTTGCCTCTGATCCTCTTAGCTGCCTTCCGATCTCCCAACCCCCTCCACCCCGACAGCTTCTAAAGGACACACACACATTTTAGGGTAAGGAGAGGAGGGGCTGTAAGATGCATTCTTTCTTTCCACTAAATGTCTCTCCTCCCTCTCCAAATTATGGATAATGAGGCCAGAAGTGTCATTACTGAAGGAGTTTGGAAAGGTAATCACTGAAATAATCTCCAAAATAGTGGTGACTGGAGTGCAACAAAACTCACTTTACAGCTGTCAGAGCCACTTGGAACGTGATAAACATCTTGTGTTTGCAAACCCAGACGCTGCACCAGAGGAAGTTCCATGTTAGCAAATTACCACGAGAACCCGCTACCTTCAACTCGTTTTGATTTCATAATGAGAAATCCCATTAAACAGGAACAACTTTAAGATGCAACTGTTAAAGTTTCGAAGGGGGTGGGCGATGGAAGAAAGATGGCAGGAAGGCTCGAGGAAGTTTCTCTGGGATCCTGTCTTTGGAAGCCTGTGATTGGCAGTCAGCTCCACCTTCACTTGTTCCCATTGATCCCTGGAGGGTTGAAGTTTAAGGGAACATTCACCTGTTCTCAGATTAAAGCAATTCGCTTTGGGACTGCAGGTGAAGTCTACGCGGAGAACGGACATTTCTAAAACTTAGGCACAAACGTCCTTGGACTATATAAACCCCACTCCCAACTCTGATCCTTTCGTTCTCAGCGGCAGAGAACAATTTCTCTTTTCCAACTGCCTCTGCACCTAGCGCCTGGCATCACGAACGTGATTTTTCCCCTCCACCTTTGACCTAGAGGCCCTAGGCTCTGCCGCCACTTCTCCCCATCCCTTTGTGACGTAAGTGGCCCCGGGGACCCTAGTGCTGGTAGCTCACAAAGGCAGGTGTAAAACGCAAGAGCACTCAGTGCTCTGGGTGCTTCAGGCTGGCTTGGGCTCAAGTCCTGCTGCTCCAACCCCAATGGCCCCCGGAAGTGAGCTTTGACACCTCCATCATTCACCATGGCCAGCCAGTTATGCTTCCCTGTCGCTCCCCACCTCTCGTCCTCAAAACCCTTGAAGCCACACTTCGGAGTTCAACTGGGCCTCTGTGTGGCGATCCAGCGCAGCGACGGACGGATCCACCACGCTGTGGTGACCGAGATCAAAAGAGAAAATGCTTGGGTCGCCGTAGAGTGGGTTGAAAAAGGAGTCAAAAAAGGCAAGAAGGTTGATCTAGAGACCATATTCCTACTGAATCCAGCTCTGGTTTCTGTTGAACAGCCCCCACCGTCCAGGTCATTGCCCTCCTTGTCTCTAGGGCCCTCTTCGGCCATCGGGGACCAGCGCAAAGCCACGCAGTGGATTGCAACAATCCCCCAGAAAAACGAAACGCCCTCAGGGGACAGCCTGACTGTGAGAGTCCCCAGCAATCCTTGCCTGATGAAGCAGAAAAAGTCTCCCTGCCTTCGGGAAGTTGAGAAACTGCAAAAGCAGCGGGAGAAGCGCAGGCAGCTGCAGATGGAGATCAGAGCCCAACGTGCCCTCAGAGTCAACACGGGAAATCCCAACTACGAGATGTTGCGCATGATCGAAGAGTACCGCAGGCACCTGGACCTCAGCAAGGTGTCCCTCCTGGAACCGCGGGAAGACCATCGCATCTGCGTCTGCGTGAGAAAGCGGCCTCTCAGCCAGCAAGAGACCACCATGAAGGACCTGGATATCATCACCATCCCCTCCAACAACGTGGTCATGGTACACGAGTCCAAGCAAAAGGTGGACCTCACTCGCTACCTGGAGAACCAGATCTTTTGCTTCGATCATGCCTTCGATGACACCGCCTCCAACGAGTTAGTGTACCAGTTCACTGCCCAGCCACTGGTGGAGTCCATCTTCCGCAAGGGCATGGCCACCTGCTTTGCCTATGGGCAGACGGGCAGTGGGAAAACGCATACGATGGGCGGAACTTTTTCTGGAAGGGACCAAGATTGTTCTAAAGGCATTTATGCCCTGGTGGCGCAGGATGTCTTCTTCCTACTCAAAACCTTGACTTATGAGAAGCTAGACCTCAAAGTCTATGGGAGCTTTTTTGAGATTTACGGGGGCAAGGTTTATGATTTGTTGAACTGGAAGAAGAAGTTGCAAGTCCTTGAGGATGGCAATCAGCAAATCCAGGTGGTCGGGCTGCAGGAACAGGAGGTATGTTGTGTGGAGGACGTGCTGCACCTCGTGGAACTAGGGAACAGCTGCCGGACTTCAGGACAGACCTCTGTCAACGCCCACTCTTCCAGGAGCCACGCCATCTTCCAGATCATTCTAAAGTCGCGAGGGAAACTGCACGGCAAGTTTTCCCTCGTTGACTTAGCTGGGAACGAAAGGGGAGCAGACACTGCCAAGGCCAACCGGAAAAGGCAGCTGGAAGGGGCGGAGATCAATAAGAGTCTCCTGGCTCTCAAAGAATGCATTCGGGCTTTGGGTCAGCACAAGTCCCATACCCCATTCAGAGCCAGCAAACTCACACAGGTGCTCCGGGACTCCTTCATAGGCCAGAACTCCTCCACTTGCATGATTGCTACTATTTCTCCAGGGATGACCTCTTGCGAAAACACCCTCAACACTTTAAGATATGCAAATAGAGTAAAAGAATTAACTCTTGATTTAAGGCCCCACCATCGTTGTCTCTATCCAGTTGGACAGGAGGTGCCTAAGATGTTGGAAAAACACATTAGAAATTCAGAAATGTCCTTTCAGAGGAATAAATTTATTGAAAGACCTTGTATACAGACTGAGGAGGAGGAAGAGACTAAAGAAATGCAACCAGTAGCCACTCCATTAATGGAGGATACAACGAGTTCTGGGAGGAAATCAAGCCAATGGCCAGGGACCAACATCCAGGACACAGCCGATGGGGTAAACTATGATGTTGATCTTTGCATTGCCCAGTTATTGTCCATTTTGGAGCAGAAAGTAGATATTCTGGCTGAGATTCAAAAGAAACTGAAATTATTACGAGCTGACTTCCAAAAGAAGAGCAAGTCTAGTGAAGCCACTGGCAAGGGATCAGACCTGAAATGATGAATATAGGGCTACAGTTCTTACCTCTCTTACAAAGAAAAATTGTCCAAATTATCTAGATATAAAGGTCTTCCTGGAAAGCTTAAAACATCTTAAAATACGCTTGTCAGAAATGTCCTCTTTCTTCTTCCTCTGTATTTCTGTAGTTTTCATTCTGTAGGACAGTAGTTCTCAAATGGGAACCATTTTGCCTCCCAGGGACATTTGACAATGTGTGGAAACTTTTTCAGTTGTCAAAACTGGATGTGAGGGAGGCGGTGATACTGACATGTAGTGAGTAGAGGGATACAGATGCTGTTAAACATCCTACAATGTATTGGGCATCCTCTTGCAACAGATAATTGTGTGGTTGAAACATCAATAGTACGGAGGTTGAGAAACCCTGCTCTACAAGAAACTAGCTGTGATGAAACCAGATACTCTAAATTTGTGGCTGGGAGGGCAAAAAATACTGTGGATTAAAGGGACTAGAGTTGGAACACACCATGGAGTGCACAAAACTGTGACCTTGCTAAATTATCTGCTGAGTTTTTGTCTCTTTTCAACTGCTTTATTTCTCCCCCACTCTTTTCTTTTCTGAGAAAGAGTTGCTCTGAGCTAACGTCTGTTGCCAATCTTCCTCTTTCTTTTTTTTACTTCCTAAAGCCCCAGTACATAGTTGTATATCCTGGTTGTAATACCTTCTAGTTCTTCTCTGTGAACTGCTGCCACATCCTGACAGATGAGTGGTGTGGTTCCATGCCCAGAAATTGAAGCCTGCCCTGCTGAAGTGGAGCACACCAAACTTCAACTGCTAGGCCATCAGGGCTGGCTCTGTTTTTTCCCTTTTGAATATTGTTTTATGCACGCACAGCTTCAGTTAGCAAATACTTGAAGGAGGATTTACACACAGGGTTTATATCTTACTTCTCTGTGATCCCCTTTCTCCAAACTCAGTCCTACTGGCTTTAGTAGGCCTGACCTTCAATCTTGGACACTGATGAGACTGTGGCCCTGTGAGACTGCAACAATATTTACTTGGCTACTGTTTTGTTTGGGCTTACTGTTCAGGACCAAGAATCAGCAAATGCTCCAAGGGGAAAAAGCAGCAGTGTATGTAATGACAATCTCAGTGTATTTCTCTTTTCTCCGTGGTTTTTTTTTTTTTTTTAAATATCTTTGGGTTTTAGCATATTCACAGAGTTGTGCATCCATCACCACAATCAATTTGAAAACGTTTCATTTCAACAAAAAGAAATCTTGCACTCCTTAGGCATCATCCGTAAAACCCCCTATCCCTTAGCCTTAGGCAATCACTAATCTACCTTCTGTCTCTATAGCTCTCTGCAATTTTGACCTTTTAAGTCCTGATTGCCTTTTCGTTCTTTGAGCCTTCCTGTGATATTTTATTCAACTTGGTCATGCCCTTAATAAGATAACTTGTTACTCTATCTTGATAATACTATATTTGTTGACATAAATAACATAAATAATGGTTTTATACATGACTTTGTAGATGAACTACATATTGATAAAATTTCTTGTAATAAATCCTAATGAATCTCAACCAAATTAAGGAGATTTTTATTCTGTGTTGAAACTTAGCAAGTAAGGGAGAGCAGCATGTCAATACAGGTAACTAATGGTACTCATCATTGGAAAGTGGATACAGAGACTACAGGACAATGTTGAATGCTTCATTTGCCCCCTGGAGAGATAGATATTGGTTATCAGTGGGCTTTTATCTAATTTTTGCTTATCTATTGCAGGTTTGGAAATTGAGGAATAAATGAAGGAAAGTGCTGAGAGCAATTCACCTACAGATTTTCTTAACTCTTCCTTTCGAAGGGCTGTGCAAACAAATCTATTCATGTTTGTGTGTGTGTGTACACATGTACACACATATATACAACTGTAAATTTTTCCCATGGATTCTTACATACGCATCTGCAGAACACAGCTTAAAATCTCTCCTTCAGTAAAAACTCGCTTGCTAACTAGTCTTCGTATAATTGCTGCTGTTGAGTTGCCATTCTTCTTTAACAAGTACACTAATATTTTCACTGATGTTAATTTTTTCTCAGAATATACATGGTACTTGAAATGATCTCAAAACACATAGCATAGGGGGCCGGCTCCGCGGCTGAGTGGTTAAGTTCACGCACGCCACTGTGGCGGCCCAGGGTTCGGATCCTGGGCGCGGACATGGCACCGCTCGTCAGGCCACGTTGAGGCGGTGTCCCACATCCCACAACTAGAAGGACCTGCAACTAAGATATACAACTGTGTACGGGGGGGTTGGGGAGATAAAGCAGAAAAAAAAAAAAGAGATTGGCAACAGTTGTAAGCTCAGGTGCCAATCTTTAAAACAATTAAAAAAAACACATAGCATAAAATTTAATATGAATGTCAGAAAATAAGATATTATGTAAATGAAAAACTTAGAAAATAAATTAATTGGGGTCCACTAAAAGAGAATTGCTGACAGTTCACACAGATGCCCTGAAGTTAAAAAAAAAAAAGGATTGTAAAGTAAATTAATGCTTTAACAAGATTGTTTGTAAAATGTCAGGGCTCCTAAAGTGAGAAAAATAAATACTTTCAGTACTTTGGAAACATCCATTGGCATACAAAAAGTTGACATGCTAATTACAATCTATGCTTATCTATTAATTAAAGTAGCTTTTCTCCATTCCTGTAGCCGACAAATTTATTTTCAATTGCTGCATGAACTTGCAATTACTACAACTGCTTTTAAAATACTGAATTTAAGATTTCATAATTTCAAATTCTCCTTCCCTCAATTAATCTGGGATAGTAAGGTTTAACACTATTATTACCTTTTTCAGTAAAATTATTTTTAATAATCTACGTAATAAAACAGTATGAGAGTCTTAGATAAATATTTATATGCTGGTTAAATGAATGAATGAATTATTTTTTCTTTGCAATTAAATTACTGATTTAAAATATCATTCTAATAACAGAAATGCAGTGTCTAGTATGTGCCACTTAAGAAAGAAAGGTCAAAATTGTCTGTTGTTCAAAGTGTAGAATATTATCTTCAAGGCAAACCTGTCATTTATGAAGTATTTGTGTAATTCTTTTTATTCTCAAAAAGAGCAACTGCTGATAGAAAATCTTAACACATCATTTTTTTGAAATCTGTTTTTTTTTTCCTATTGAAGGCATTTCCTTTCTAATCTTAAATAAAAGTGATCTCAGAAATTTAAAAGAATAAAAAGGACAGAAGGTTTTAATGTCTTAAAGAAGATATTGAACCAAATCCATAATTGAGGGAAAAAATCAGACAGACCCAGGCAGCCTTCTGTAATTGTGTGTTTGGAACGATGCTGAACGTGAATGAAGCTGTCTACCACTCAGAGCTAGAACGCAAGGGCTTGAAGGGTGACGAAGGAAATGAATGGAATAATTGGGAGGGCGAAAATGGGAGAAATCATCAAAGCAACAAGTACAAATGGTTTTACTCTGAAATAATTGAAAATAAAAGTTATGACATGGTACAATTAATATACCATGCTCAGGTTCTATTTGTCACGAGGCGTGTGGGGACCAGAACAAGAAGGCTACATTGGTCCACACTAGTGAATCTAAGTTGTTAATCTTATGTGGACCCTCTGGACAGGGTTCTAAATGCCAAGATTGAAACCAGATGCACTAAGTGAGCAACAATGTCAGATTTCGAGTCAGATATTTCACATCTGATTTAAAGCTTTGCCACCTAATAGCTATGTGATTTAGACCAGTTATTTGACCCTCTATATTCTTCATTTTCAAATCCGTTTAAAAAAAATGAGAGTCTAAAAATACAACACTAATCTCACAGAGTGATTTCGGAGAATCAACATAAAAAGTTTCAATAAAATAAGGTTTTATTGATAATCTTCTACGTACTAGATGCTAAAGACAGACACAGGGATATTTAATTGTTCCTACTTTTAAGGAGCTTATCATTTAAATGAGGAGACAAAGCCTCATACAGTTGAGAAATATATACAAAGTATGTTATCCTGGTATAAAAAGTGCTATGGGAATATAGAAGTTGACAGTTAATTTAGCCAAAGGGGCAGGGGAAAACTTCAAAAAAATGATCCATTCCTAAGTCTGGAATGATGAAGGAGGAATCTGATAGACCTAAAATGAAAGGACAGACATTCAAAGCAGTAAGAGGGCTGACTTTTCTGGTGTAAGTAAAGAAAAACCAGCCAGAAGCTGGCTCAACATTGTCTTTCTCAATAAAATTTACGCTCCTTGAGGGCAGGAGCAATGTCTTACTCAGTTTATATCATTAGCATCTCACGTGATCCCTGACACTTTATATAGACTCAACACTCTTGTGGGGATATTTCTATTTCCCATCAATTTCACCTACTTAAGAGTAGGAGAAAGAGTATAGCTGTCTTTGTTTTTTAAAAAAATCAATCTATTTTGAAAAGTGATTCTGCTCAACAGCAGGAAGTAAAATTTTCTTGTGGGCAATCGTCACAAGTGAATGCCTAGACTGTGGCATTTGTTTGTGTTGGCCAACAGTAGGTGTAAGGAAGGAGTCATATCTTCACACTGGCACCCTCCTGGCCCCAGCTGTCCAACCTGACCTCTAGCAAGAAACTCCATGGCACACTTGCCAGTGCTGTCATTTTTCTTAGCCACAGGGCTCCTCCAGGTCTTTTGGCATCCACTGTTACATCTCTGCCACAGTCAGTCCTACAGGAAAACATTTGGCACTTAGCTGCCACCTTCCAGAGACCTGCCCTGAAGCTCCTTAGGTTTGGATTCAGCCATTACTTGGCCACATGCAGCTCTCTCTACACTTGTAAAGGAGTTGTCAGCATCTAGGAACCCAACCAAGGATCTGAACATAGGTTATCTCGCTCCTTGGGTCTTTAAGTCATTGCTGGGTTTTACCACTACCCTTTAGGATATGGCTCAAAGGGAAGAGGACACAGATCACACCTGTCCCTCTCTTATCCCTCTTGTGTCCTCTCCCCTTCAATAGCCCTTGGGATCTTATTTGGGCAGGCGGGCAGGTATGCAGGAAAAACTCTTGTTTATGGAATAAACTTTATGTCATGAGTCCTACAAGTCTGTATCTTAGAAAACCAAAAACTCGTCCTCTTGCACTTCTGAAAGCCTTTTCTCGCAAGACCACAGTCTCTTCTGTCAGTTCCAAAAGTCTACTTTAATACGCAAAAATAGAATATTGACCCATGTCTTTTCTCTTGAATTTCTGTTAATAAACCTCTCCTAAAAGATGTAATCCCATAATTTCCTATCTGCTAAGGTAGAGACTGAGGATACAAGAAAATGTGTTTGAAGGGTGAGAGCAATGAAGGAGAAGGTATAGATCTGTGAGTCAGTAATTCAATATATGCCCACACATGCCCTTTGCTTCATAAGAAATAAAGGACTGAGAGAGGAGACGAAGTTATCCTTATTGACTCCCATGTCCCTAGCACCTGAAACATAGGGGAAAATAAATATTTGTTGAAGGATGAATTTTACATAAGGTGGCTCAAATATTTCCCACCAACACAATCATCCAGAAAATTATTCAGAGAGAAAAGGATCAGAGGTGGAAATCTGATAACATGAATATTTAAGGAACAGGAGAGTGGAAAACTGTCAGCGAAGGAGGATAAGAAAGAGAGGTCAGAAATGTAGAAGAAAAACCAGAAAAAAAAAAGTGGAACAGAAAGCACGAGAGGAGAGATTTAAAGGGAGAGAGTAGTTTATTACGTTTAAAAAGAAAGCAATTATTGAATAGAATAAAGACAAGAGTAGGTTGGTGGGTTTTGACAATTTGTAGGTCATTAATAACATTTGTGAGATCAGCTTGAGTGACATGAGTGGTCCAGAAGGCATTCTGCAATGGGCTGAGGAGTCAGAGAGCAGCCTGAACAATGAGGGTAAAAGTGTTTCATAAATCCTCAACCACTTTACAAACACAATTTTGATATACAGCTTGTTAGATTCAGGGCCTGGCTGTTGCTCATTCACCAAACTTTCTGAATTCATTTATTTAATTTTGGCATCAGGCAGAACCTTCCTAGGGCTTCTGCAGCGTGTGTTACAATCAGTGGAGAACTTAAGGAAAGAGATGTGAAATTGTAGCGTCTTCTTGTACTTTAAACTAATCTTCATCCATAATATGCCCTAGGTGTAAAAAATACACACTATCATTAACAATCTCCTAACATTCTCCATGGTTTCTCCCAGGTCATCGTCCTGCTGCCAACAGCTTAGCAACTTCTCCTCAGCTTCTTGAAAACTTCTGATTTGTTTATGCAAATTGATATAAATTTGAATATGGCCTTGACTCCAGCCATGAGGTTTGGAATACAGTCCGTCACTTGGCCATCCCTCAGAACTGGACCCAACTGCATTACTTTCAATATCTCTTCTTTCTTGGCTTCTCTGTCTCTGATTTCCATTTTGTATAGATTCCCTGTCAATCAAGTCAGCTTACTAGACATTACATGGACTTAAACTATAATTAATCTTACTCCTAGAGGCTTCTTTCTCTGACCTGAGCCCATATTCCTCAAATAACCTTATTCTAACTCTCTTTAGAATGACACCTACATGTCAAAACATCACTATATAGGCATAAAATGAGCAGTTTCAGATTAGTTATATTTAAAGTGATTTAGAAAGTAATGTTTTGAGTATATTAATTTGTTTTTTAGCAAAAACACTAGCAGATATTAATATTTAAAAGATGCCGCCATTGCTTGAGATTTTTCTACCGGAACCTTGTAACTTATCTGTTCAGTGCAAGGATTGTTTATGAAGAAAAATAATCAAATGAAATAATTTCATAGTTATTTTTATTGGCAAAACAGTGACATCTATTGTTCAAAGTTATATAAAGTAGAATTTAAAAATCAAAAGCAATGCCATCTTTATGTGATTACAGAGAGGGAGAAATAAGACAATAAAAATATGGAATATGGTTCTTAAAGTTCACTGTAGATGACAAGCAATGTGTTGTTCTCCTCAAAAATCACTCAAATATAAACTATTGAAATCTGACAAAGCCCAAACTGAATTCTGAATTTAAGGCAAGTTTTTCTTCTCATCTTGCCCCTGCTGTGAACTAAATCTATGAATTTAGAAAAGTTGTTTACCATCTTAGCTATAGTTTATTCTCTATAAAAGTATGGGGCTTGATCTGAAGGTGATCAATTTCCTTTTAGCTTTTACTTTTCTCTAAGTGTCATTCATGACTATTTGATTAAGCAAAAATTTTAAAAGTTGACAATACCAAGTGTCCATGAAGGTTTGGAGAAATTAGAATTCTCAAACACTGCTAGTAGGAGTAGAGATCAGTTGACTGTCTTTTCAAAGCACTTGGGCAATCTCTTGTAAATTTTAAGATAGACACATCCGTTCATCCAGCATTTCCATTTGGCAAACACTCTAGAGAGAACTCTCACATGTATATACATGCAAACATTTTCAAGAACTACATCATTGTCGTATTGAAAGTTTTGGAATAAATGATCTATTATAGGAGAGTAGATAAACTCTTGCATATGTATCTATAGATATACTTTACAACGTAAACATATAATGATTGAATTAGAGTAGCATCAGTCGACATAACTAAATCTGAATCAAACAATTAATAAAAGAAACAAGTTCCAGAATGATATGTGCCAAGTGATCTTTTATATCATGAAAAAAACCTTCATAACAATTCTGTTCATTGATATGAACACATTATATGTAAAAAGGTGTATGACAGTTGTGGGAATAATAAACACCACACTCAGCAGAATGGTCACCTCTGGAAATAAAAGATGGGTACGTGGGACCTCAACTGCATCTGAAGTGTTTTCCTTATTGAAAAATAGGAAGCAAATCTGAAGCAAAATAAGGGAAAATTAGGAGTTATAAACAAATAGTGGATAGAGTGATTCACATTATAAAATTATACTTTTCAGCGTTTGAAATATTTCATAATTTGGTTATAAATGATATTAAAATTTTATGTCTAAATCTTACACAAAAGTGATTTTCTATCTAAATGTGTCTCTTTCTAAACAGAGCCCAAATAGATAATTGAGATGATTTAGGGGAAAAAGAATTTAATTTTATGAGAAAACATGTTTGTTAGATACCATTTTTTTAAAAATGATTGGCCAATTCAATGAAAGGGATTATACTTGGGGTCATGTGTGGATACAGCATTATTAAGTTTATTTATCATCAACCTGCAATGAGAGAAATATGAATCCCAAAATATTGTCCTTTAAATGTAACTGAACACAACCTGTAAGCATTTTCCAGTATATGATATGGCAGGTAATGTTCCAAAACACTAGAAATCAAAACCCTAACATGACTTCAAAGCTTCTGAGTCATGGTTCCATCCAGATTGCAAGATGCTCTCTTTGCCAGAAGCTCTAGGAATTGCTAATGGAGAAGGGAAAATTGAATGCCGCCCACTGAAAGCAGTATTTTCTTCCACCATCAAAATAGTTCTAAAATAGTAAAAATGATCAAATTGGTCACCATTTTTTAGAAAAAAGAATCAGACTTTGAAAATGTAAGACTTAAAAAGTGTCATTTTGGAGAATAACAATAAAACAAGCTTTTGTTTAGTCTCCTTGCTCTCTTAAAGCTCTCTCCTTTAAAATATATATGCAATCTATAAATTCACTTTTTTCAATGAATATTTGTGAGCTTGTATTATATGACAGCACTCAGTTGAGTTTTCATTGGCCCCTCATAGCCTTCTTTGAAAAATATCATAGAAGTCTTTGAAGTTTATTTATGTAGGGGGAGGGGTGAGGTGTCAAGAGAGGACATGAAATCCAGGACAGGTCCTGAGAGAACAGGACCAGAGGCACATACACAGCTCCCAGAGTTTGATTCCCAGCTCAACTTTTCCCCTCATTTCAAGACCCTTCACCCCTATTTCCCTTTCTCCAGCCCTGTATTCAAGTAAGAAGGCTGGTTGTTGCTTTCTACTCATGTATGAATATGAAAGCATATGACAAGGCCACGATTTCCTGCTCTGGGGTCATATGGAGGAAACATGTCACAATCTCATGACATCTCCTCAGTGTCTGCTGAGGCTGTAGGTCATGGAAAGAACTGTGAAACAGAAGAGAGAGAGACTTAATGGTCAAGAGGTCAGGTCCACATTGACATGCTCATGTGAATAAAGAGCACTTGAGCTCAGAAGCTGGGCAGCACAGATCTATATGAAGCAGAGAGTGAATATAGTTTCTGGCCTCTTATCATGCTATCTCCAAATAGTTCCTTGTCCTCTTTTTTTCTTTTTTTTTTTTTTTTTGCTGAGGAAGATTTGCCCTGAGCTAACATCTGTGCCAATCTTCCTCTATTTTGTATGTGGGACACCGCCACAGCATAGCCACTGCTGAGCTTACCATTTTCAATTCACCCCCAAAGATGTCCACAACTTGATCCCTCAAACCTGTGGATATGCTGCTTTACCTGGTGAAGGGGACTGCACAGATGTGATTAAGGTTAAGGACTCTGAAGTAGAAATATTATCCTGGATTATTGGGGTGGCTCCAATGTAATCGCACCAATCCTTAAATGCAGGGGAGCTTTTCCTGCTGTAGTCAGAGAGAGAGATGAACATCGACTTAAAGTGGGGATAAGAGTGGAGAACTAACCCTTACTTGCTTACTTGTCTTGTACTTTACATACATTATCTTACTGGATTTTCAAAACAACTCAGCAAGTTATATGATATTATCCAAAGTAAGCAGGAAAAAAACATGATCTCAAAACTCTTTAGTAATTTGTCACATAGTTTATAAGTGTCCATTTCAGCATTTGAACACAGCCTACATTCTGCTATCAAGGCAATAGACCAATCTAAACTAAGATATATTAAAGGAAGACAGATTGCTAACCTACAAAAGTTTAATCACAACTTTTCAGTTTAAATAATTTACTTAAAATTCTGATCATTAATCTAAACCTGGTATATTAATTCTGCTTCTCCTAGAAATGCACTCTCAGTAAAAGGCACCATGGTGTGGTGTCCCAGTTACCCAATTGGAAGCCTCACTGTCTCTTTGATGCCCCTCCCTTTTTCATCCCCACCATCCACAGTCAAGACATCACCAGGGCCTCCTGTCTCTTCCTTTTAGCTGTCTCTAAACTCATCTGTTCCCACATTCACTCCTTTGGTACACATGGACTCCTCTCTCTCACGGCTGACTGCAAAAGCCTAATAACTGGTTCTCCTATCTCCCATCTCACCGGCCCCACACCTACCATCCACTCTCCCTCATTACAATCAGAGTAAGCTCTTTAAAATGTACATCTCAGCCTGCAGGTCTCTTGCTTAAAGCCTCTGAAAGGCTCCCCATTTTCTTCATCTTTCTTAAGATAAAGGACACACTCTTGATCTAATAGACCTGCTTAGTTGGCTCCTGCTTTCCTCTTCAGTCTAATCTCTCTCTTATAACCACCTCATACTTCCTTCTGTCCTTCATAAATTTCATGTTCCGTTGACTTTCTTTCCACTCCTAAAACACTCTCTCTCTATCTATATATCTGTCTCTCCCCCCGCATGTGTACCCACACAGTCACCTTCCCTGGACTTTCCCACATTCTATCTCTCTGGAAAATTCTCACCTAAAATCTTCATATGGATGACTTCTTCACATCCTCTGAAAATCCTTCTTTGAGTTCCTAAGTCTGAATTAGTTACCCTCAGATGTGTTCTTACAGCATCATGTACATCAACACACTTATTACCCTGTAACTTTCCTTTCTGTTTATGGGTTCTGCCTCACTACAGAGCCAGAGCCTACAATAGAGGAAAGGAGTCGTGTCTTCACATATTTTCATTACGTATTTGCCTTTTTCTTAAGGAATAAATACTTATGTATGCATCTTATATAATTAGAATTTCCACATACAGTCTCCAATTTAAAGCTATTAAAACACAAATATTATTTAAAATGCCATAGCTACTAGCAAGAACAGAAGTTACTGAATTTTTATAATAGAGTTGTGTTTCAGGTTATGGTAAATTTTATATTGAACATAAATATTATCGTTTCTGCCATCAATTTTCATATTCTGATCTATGTCTATATAGTCAGCTAGATGACTCCCAAATCATTGTTTACATTATCCTTCCCATAAATAATTATGCAGATATGTATGTTTGTCTTCCAAAAAGGTGAATAATTTGGGGTGGTTTTCATTCATAAGTACATCAAGTTTAAAATTAAAATCATTAACAACAAGAATTTTGGTTTAAGTCAATCACTTTGTGTTGCTAATGCAAAAAGATGTTTAAACTTGATGGCCATAGTGTTTCTTTCCAGGCTGTTCCCTATTGTACAGTGTAAGATAAGGGAAAGAAAACTTATCAAACTAATCTTTTATGTTGAAGTTATGTTTCTAAAACAAGTAACTAATGGAGTTTTAAAAAATCATTTAGTGTGAAAACAAGTGGTTTTCGAATACATGCTTTATATTTTATTTTATTTTTTTTTTTTTAGGAAGATTAGCCCTGAGCTAACTGCTGCCAATCCTTCTCTTTTTGCTGAGGAAGACTGGCCCTGAGCTAACATCCCTGCCCATCTTCCTCTACTTTATATGTGGGATGCCTGCCACAGCATGGCTTTTGCCAAGCGGCGCCATGTCCGCATCCGGGATCCGAACCAGCAAACCCCAGGCCGCCAAAGCGGAACGTGCGCACTTAACCACTGTGCCACCGGGCCAGCCCCAACATGCTTTATATTTTAATTGTTTGCTTTTGAATCATTAAACACATGCTGATTGACCATACAGCAATCAAATTAACAAAACAGTTGCAAATATTAGTTTAGGCTTAATGTGTCTCTTTTTAGCCCACTTACATTCAGACCTACCAGAGAACCCAAAGTTTGGTTCTCAGATTTTGTCAATACAGTAGAGTCTAACTTTGAGGCTAGTTGGACATTGTAATGAAACACAGCGATTGTCATAGGAGAATAGTAAGATTATCATAAGAAGACAATTCTGGGTATATAGACCACACGATCAAAATCATAGAACACATTCTATGTGGCAGACCTGGTGCAGTTACTGTCTGCTGCTAAGATTTCCACTACAGATGCAAGGAAAAGTGTTCTCGCACTTTCTGTTTGTCTGATTGTGGCAGCCAAGATGGAATGGGGGAACACAGAGCAAAACATGGTGATACTGGGAAAAATAGGGAGAGAGAATTTTTGCAACTCAGAAATAACTTTGTAAACAATGAAGAGCCTGTTTCATTCCAAAAAATAATCTAAAATTTGAGTTAAAAAAACTATAGCAAAAAGAATACCATAATGCCACGTCGTTCCTCATTGTTGTCATAGGGTCAAATAGAACTGGTTACAGAAGCAGTGTAGCTGTCATCAAAACACCACTTCTTGACTTGTACTGAGTTTCTGAGTTTCTCGTTATGTAAAAGGTAGGATGGATTAGACAGGTTGTCCTCGTGCTATTTTCTATTAAGTTAGTTGTTTCACTAAGTTTTGGGAATGGGAAAAGATTGTGATTTTGCCTTGAAAATTCTACCAAAATTTTTAAGAAAAGCATTTTATAATATTTAAAAACTCCATTTTCGTGTATCATGTTCTCTCTCACACTAGTACTATGAGGTTGGTTAGCAGATGTTTTAGTTGAGTTTCCCCAGAATTGGACCCTGAAATGAGGTTCTGTGTACAAAGATACAGGAAGTGAAGGAAGCCGAGCCAGGGTGCAGTGTCAGAAAAAAGGGTAGAGGGTAGCTTTAATCTCATCTGCTTGGAAATTTTAGAGTATAAATCACGCCTCAGAATTCTACTGATCCGAGGTAAGCGATCTGAGCTTCCATATGCCCACTGCCTTCAGACATTAGCTAGGCATCTCCAAGGGGAATGTAATTTTCCAGGTAACTCAGTCTGCTCCCATTTGCTGGCAAAATAGGTTTCAGTAGCCCAAGGGCAGTCTTTTGCTTGCTGTTGAAAGCAAGGGCACACAGAAACTGGGAGTGGGGAGGGAAAGAGGGATATAGCAAAATAGTATTGGACAAAAAAGTGATCCAAAGGGATGGGCACAGAGCACAAACATTACACACCACAGTCGGTCATGTACCTCTCATGTTCAAAGTTGAGAAAACTGAGCTTCAGAAAGGAAATATGATTTATAGATAACAATACACATGTAGATGTGTAAAACAGGTTATACAAGACCCTGGCTGTAAAATCCTATGTTGCTCTTGCTGGTTGTTCCCCCCCTTTACATCATACAACATGATAATGTTATCTACCTTCATAATTAACATATAACCTTGCATTAAAATATAAACTGATATTTTATAGCACTCCGCACCCACCTTTTTTTTTTTTTTTTTGGCAGTGGGAGCCAATTTTGTCCAAGTTGCAAAAACCTGTTCCTGCTGCAGGTGAGCTGCCATTTCATTCCTCTGGGTATGCCAGCCAGGTTAGCGCAGCTTAAAGTATGCGCCTCATCTAAAGTCAGTCAAACTAAACCAGTTTTGAACCATGATGCTGGCCAAGCCAAAATATGTAGAGAGCAGGGTTTAACTTGTGGATCTCGAGTGTAGGATCCCTAAATGAAGCTATTGTTTCCATGAACTGTAAATCTTCTTCAATTCAATCGCAAGCAATTATTTTTTTTCTAAAGCGAATGAGGTATGGTTTGATTTGAGTCTTGGTGTGAACCACAAATGAAAGTGAAAGGAGATCTCAAGATCCTTTAGCATGTTCTAAATTCTGTTAAAGTGAGTCCACTCTAATTAGAACAGTGACCCTCACTTCATGATACTCAATGTCCCCTTTAGTAACATTTTTCTATAATGCCACCTCTATTATCCTGGAATGAAGTTCATCAGATACTATTGAATACCAACACACAAAAGTTCTAATAAAATCAATATAAAGCCCTAACCATAACATAAAGGAGAATGAAGAGAACATTAAGTTACAATTAAATAACATGTATTTCTATGTCTAAATGTTTGGACATGACTAAACCAGAAGATTTAATTAAATAGTTGATGCTTGCACCTATGTATAAATGACTATTCATATCTCGACTACGAATGAAGACCAATAAAGTTCTGGGTATTGGTGATCTGAATCTCAAATATACTTTGTTCTCAGTAAAATATTTTCCAAAACAACAAATAATTCTTGGTATAAATTTCCAATAATATAAGTAAAGCATATCCTTCTTTTGATTTTCACCATTGCTGAGTGTCTGGGAAATGCAATGTACATAAAAAATCAGCAAAAATTTCGTTAGGTTCTGGGCTCAGATAGTTATTAAAACATTTTTAATCTATATGGATGACCATTAGGACCTTTGAAAGTCATACAGAACATAAGAAAATTCTTCATTATGCTCACTATCTCTTGCATTGAAGGGGTTCTAGCATCTCTTGCTAATGTTAGTGGAGCTTCCCAATTATCGTGATAATTAACCCAGAGTCTTCCAGAGAGTACCAAATTGCTCCCTAAGGAGCAGTACTTTTCTCCTGAGCACCAATGTTCTGAAGACATCATGAAAACAGAAGCCAGATGATTAAACTAACAAAAAAATGTTGAATGAATCAGACGAAATAGATCTCACTTATTCCAAATGACAGCTAACATGGTACCCGGGAGAGAGTACAATTTTGAAATCAGCATCAGCCAAGGCTGGACAGCCTGGATCAAAGGGCAAAATAATCATCTGTTATCCATGAAGTCCTCTGTCATTCAATCAGCTCAGGCTGACAAAGAAGTAAACTAAAACAATCGTTGTGACCTTAGTTACCACACATGCTGGTTGTAATAAGAGGTCAAGATGAATTAGGTCAATGCCTTTCTCCCATTCAAACACTTTCATTCATAGCTCTGGCATGTGCCAGTTTCTTCCATTCAGAGATCACCAATATCCTCTTTAGCTGTGACTGTGATCATTTAATGGTATGGGTGGATTTTAGAGAAAAGAGCCTTTGATTTTAAAGTCTTGAAGAGATTAGCCAGTGATAATGACACCATCAATTAATGCATAAGCACAGGACTAGAAATCAAAATGGAGCTCAGATTTTTAAAACAGTTTCCGAGTCACAGGCTCTGATACATTGTCTTTTAAGGTAAATGTTAAATAAATATCTATTTGAAGTCATTTTCCTCTCAAAGAATTTTGAGCAAATAGCGAAAAAATATCTTTCTAAAATATAATAACATCATGATAGGGTTTGGAAAATTTAAAGTAGACTGGTTTTAAAATATTAAGAGAATTATTTCCATCGAAAGTCAATAAAAGTGCAAGAAAATGTTGAAAAAGAAGAAATTAACTTCTTACATCTTACTAAACATCACAGGGAACAATATGAATGCATTCTCAAATAATATTGCTAGCAAAAGCAAGCATTGTTGAACCAAACAAAATCACAAGAAACGTATAAATAGCTAACGGAGGGAAGAAAAAAAATCTAACGTAACTGAGCTAGTAAAACTCAATAGTCTTGGAACATCATAAACATGAATTTGACTAAATGAATTGTGTAGCCATTTGAAATAAGGCAGGAATATTCAGATTATGAGTTTACTGAGGAAATACAGTGAGTGAAGAGTTTGATGTAGAAACATAAATTTTACTACATGAGCAAATGTTTCCCCATATATCCAGCATATAGGTTTTCCATTTTATTTTTCATCTCCCCTCAGATTGAGCAATCAAAAGATATTTCTTTGACAAGACGGTTGGCTGACGGTTCTTAGAAATTAAATGAGAAGCTGAAAGGCCATGATTCTAATCCTTAACCCCTGACATGTGCGGGCTTGGGCAAGTCATTTCATAATTCTAGTCACCAAAATGAATTTATTCTTAACTACCTTTAGCTCATAATAGTTTATATTATTTCACTAAAAATTACATAAGCAAAGCATCCATAACCCTAATCTCTTTAATTCATCAGAAGAGTATTATCTTCATTTAAAAAATATTGTTTAAAGGGATTTTCTTGACCAAGATTTCTATAAAATGGTAAAGAATCACCTCTTACATATATAAAATTCTTATTTCTTTTCTAGCAAGTTTGATCCTAATATAGGTAGAGATTCCATTAATCTTTGAACAAATTTTTAGTAAACTCATCAAATGTGACAGGTACTTTGCTAAAAGTTGGGGAAACATACTCTAATCATTGAAATAGCTTTTAAGTTATTAGGTAAGTATATAGATTTTATATGAATAAAAATTTATAAAGCAAAGTAGTGTAGGTTAAATACCATGAGAAATCTATGTATGGGGCAGAAGGGAACACTTCTGACTGAGGGAATTCTAGAAGGTTCTCTTGAAGACCTAGTCCTTGAAAAATAGGTAATATTTCACCTGACAGAGAGACGTTTGTGGACGTAGGGGAGTGGAGAGAAATTATTACATGGCAGAAGATATTTCTGGCAGAGGAGGGAATAACCTTAGGAAAGATAATATTTTGGTAAATAGTAGGAATTTACACATTTCCTTGATGACAGAATATATAGACGGAGATAATATGGGATAAGACTGAAAAGGTGAGGTATAATAAAATCATTCAGTGGCAACAGCAAACTCTGACTATTCAATATTCAAATGTTTGAGGATGACGTGAGGAGATCTCTATGGTTTTAGCATGATTTTAAAAAATTAGATAGTATTGTTAAGAGACCATGCAATTATAATGGGGAAGAAATAGCCATTTTCATAACATGGTGAAAAAATGCAAAGGATTTAGTGACACGTGCCTTTTATATTCCCTTTATGGAGAGTATCAGGGAAGTATGAAAGAACACAAGGGTGTGATTTAAATTTCAAACACTGACTATGAGCTTTCAAGTTTACAAATCCTAAAAGCTAGAGGCCCTCCTCAACATACAAAACAGGAAAATACCTCCCATGACACTGTCTTTCTCTAAAATCTCTAGAAATCTTCTTGGCTTTCTTCAGCAGCCGAAAGCCTCCCATCTAAGTGCTTCATGCAAAAGATATATGATTTTTGCATTTGTTTATCCAATTTTCCATGAGCTTAGTCTGAATAGCTATCTAATTTATTCTCTGAGGATAGAGTAAAACAGCTTGTCTCATTTGGGAAAATATGTGGACTGAATTATTTATTTCTAACTTCTTAAGAAGCTTATAAGATGCAAGATGAAAGGTCAGGATTAATTAAGAAAAATGGCATGAATTCCAACAGAAGAAATGTATGTTAATTGGCAAAAAAACTGCTGTATCCATTACCCTATTGATATTCAGCAAAACTCGACTGGACTGAAAAAAGAACGTCTTAGTTTTAACAAGTAGTATGTTGTGATAATGTTGATTTTAGTGTTGAAGTGCATACAATTTGTGAATAATAATATTTCTCAAGAGTGGCTCTCACTGACAGTTGCGTTTCGTTTCATTATCAAAGGCAGTGCAAAGCCACTCAAGATGCTGGCAATGAACTGTTAAAGCTGGTGGACTGGGTTGTAATGAAGGAGGCAACATTAGGGAAGTTGATGCCAATACCTCATAACTCCCTTGTTCTCTAAACAACGCAACTTTAATGATTACACCTTTTATGCTAATGAGAATTTAGCGACGCTTCCCATCCATTTAGAAGTAAGCATTTGTGCTGACTGCTGATCGTTGAGTTAATGCATGGCAAAGACTGAGTGCTAATCTGGGAATCAGAAAATATGGGCTCTGCCATTTGATTTGAGTCTACTTTCTCTTCTCTGTAGTATACATATGCCTTGTAACAGAGGGCATTCTGACTTGGATGTGTTACATGACTGCTTCAAACAACATATCCCAAATGAACCCCATAATCTTCCCATCTATGATCAGTTTTCTCTCTAGTTTCCCAATCATTTATTTAATGTCAATAAATATTTTTTGCCATGTATTGTCTCAAGTTTGGAGCTATAAAAAGAAATATGTGGATGGACTGTCCTTTGGGGTCTTACCACCAAAAAAAGGGACACAGATATTTCAATACATGCAATACACCATAGCTTAATATGTTGCATGCTATGATAGAAATACATAAAGCTCTTCTAGTCCTTAACCCCTATATCCAAACTGCTGCCTAATTTTGGTAATTCTCCCTTCAAGTGTCAGTTTTGCTGTAGTAGAATGAACATGAAGTGGAAGAGAGCAGAAATGGGGCTTGAACATAGTAGGTACTCAGTAAATGTCTGTTGTATAACCTGGTTGAATACCTGGAATAGTAATTAAAGCCCTCTAGGTATTGAATAAACATTTGTCAAATGAATAAAAATGCATGCCCTTCATTCAGCTCTGATGGAAATAAGTTATCACTACCTTTTGCCTGAACTATGGCAGAACATCCTTAATCCCTGTTTCTCCGCTTTCCAGCATCCAAGAACAAAATCACCGCATTCATTGGCCCGAAACAACTAGTGTCCAACACAGGGGTGAACATGTTTTCTCTATAAACAATCACACGGTAAATATTTTCAGCTTTGTTGTCCATACTGTCTCTTTAGCTACTACTCAACTCTGCTACTGTAAGGTGAGAGTAGCTATAGCCAATCTATGAACAAATAAGCAAGTTAGCCTATGTTCTAATAAAACTGTTTACAAAAACAGGCAATAGGTCTGATTTGGCTGTAGTTTACTGACCTCTGATTTCATAGCTATCTGATGTTCACAAAGCATTTCCATAAATGTTATTTTGTTAGATTTGTATGGCAACGTTAGAGTGGTTTTGCCCACTTGTTCAACAAACAGGAATTGATTTCCTATGGGTAAGGAATTGAGTTATGTCCTAGGAATAGGAGAGGAACAAGGCACAATTTCTGTCTTAGTAGAAGAACTCATAGTTAAAACTAATGAAAAAAGCCTGTAAACATGTAGTTACTACACACTGAGACGGGCATTATATTGATAGAACACATAGAATGCTAAGAGAACAGAGAATGAGTGCTGATTAGCTTGTCCTTGTCTTATGCTACAACACTACTTAGGTCTTCACTAAAGAGACCACAGAGTTTATTAGAACTGTCTCAAGAAAATACATCACCCTTCAGATTCCACGTCTCCCAGGGTGCAAGGTGCTGATTTATCATCTCAATTGTATTTCTACTGCTAGCGTAATTCTTTGAGATCAATAGCTGGTGGAAGCAGCCTGCCGCCACCCACAGTGACTTCTCTAACACTTGTGGGATAAAACACATCCAGGCCTAATCCTTTGGCAGCAATCATGCACCTTGCTCCTGAAGACCCAAGATTACCATCAAGAGTGTGAATTTTGGAATAAGAGAGGTCTGAATTCAAATTCAGACTCCCATCAACTATTAACACAATGATGCTGGGGAAACATCTCTTGTCCTCAGATCCTTCACCCATAAAGTAAAAATAATAGTAATATTTATTACAGAGGAATTTGTGAGAATTGAAGGAAATAAATTGATCAAGTATGTGGTATTTTATCAATATTTGGCATCTGCTAGTTCTCCTTGCTACTACCTAATGCATAAGCAAGCTGTACCTTGGTTCTGGTTTCATTCTAGACCCTGTTCGGTCCGCAGCTGCCTGCTGCCAACTGGAGAGCCAGGGCTCGAACAGATCCTCTTTGCAGCCATGTCTCCAGCCTGTTTTCTTATTCTTGCTCTATATCTAGGAAAGATAAAATGAATTATCAAGATCTAAAATATAATTTTCTTATATAAGAAGAACAAATCATTTAAGATAATGATAGCAAAGACGTTAATAATAGTAGTAGCAGCTAATTCTTTTTGAGCACTCATTATATTCCAGGCACTGTGCTAAATGGTGTATCCATTATCTCGTTCAAACATCACAAATTATTATTAATCCTAATATTATTCCAGCTTTGGAGATAACGAATTTGAAGTTTAAACAGGTTAAGTAACTTGACTCCGGGTAGCAGTGGACTTCTCCAAGCAACTACTTTTAAAAGTCGCAGCCCAGACAACTGTGAACTCATCTATTATTCCATCACGAAAGGCCTTTATACGACTAACTTGGAATAGTAAGCTCATTTATTATCTACATAACTACATATCTGCAATGCCTATCTATGTATCTATATATCTATGTATGTGTCTATCTATACCCTTATTCTGATTAAAATAGTTAGCATCCATCATACTCTTTCCACATATAAATATGCCATTACAACACACAAATGAATCCATTGATGATTAAGCCTAGGAAATGTTCAAGTGGTGTGTTTTCGTTCTTTCCTTATTTTAACATTACTGTTTTATTTATTTATTCATTCTTTTTTTTTTTTTTTTTGGTGAGGAAGATGTTCCCTGAGCTAACGTCTGTTCTAATCTTTCTCTATTTTGTATATGAGATGCTGCCACAGCATGGTTTGATGAGAGGTGGGTAGGTCTGAGCCCAGGATCCAAACTCACGAACCCCAAGCCGCTGAAGCGGAGCACGTGAACTTAACCATTATGCCACTGGGCCAGGTGTTTTATTTATTTTTTTAATTTGCTCTATGCTGTTATCTTAGTGTCCTTCAGAGCTATAAGTTTTCTCCACACACTTCTTCCCATCTGCTTCAAAGGACTATGGAAGCATTTTAACTTTCAGTTGACGTACACACATGCCACATGGCTAGACCGGAGTTTACAAAATTTAACGCTTTCAAAGATCAGATGGAAAATGCATTTCAGAGAAAGGGGACAGGTGATCATTTTACTTGCTTATAATTTTACTCTAAGGTAAACAACAGCCCATGCTTAATAGTAAATGGCAACTGACAGCTCTCCTGCTTCAGTGTTGAGGAGACAACTGGAATTGCTTGGGACTATGTTAAATTTGCAGTGGTTCTTAACCCTGTCTTCAAATTAGAATCACTGAGGAAGTTTTTTTAATCAAACTTTCTATTTTGAGATACATGCATGTGTAAGGCATATTACAGAGAGTTTCTATCTTGCTTTACCCATTCCCAAAACAGTAGCATCTTGCAAAACTATACTACAATATCACAATCAGAATATTGACTTTGATAAAGTTAGGATAGAGGACATCATAATCATGAGAATTCCTCATTTTGCCTTTTTAATATCCATGCCCATTTTCCTTTCTCCCTACCACCTCCTTAATTCCTAGCAAGCATTAATCTCTTCTCCGTTTTTCTAGTTTTATCATCTCAAAAATGGGATATGTGTGGAATCATACAGGATATACCTTTTGGGAATGACTTTTTTCATTCAGCTTAATTCTTTGGACATTCATCCAGATTGTTGGTTGTTGCATGCATTGATAGTTAGTTCATTTTATTGCTGAGTATATTCCATGATTTGAATGGACCACAATTTGTTTAACCATTCACCAGTTGAGGAATATCTGAGTTGTTTCCAGTTTGGAGCCATTATAAGTAAAAACGCTATCAGCATTTGTGTACAGGTTTTCATATACAGTTTTCATTTCTCTCGAATAAATGCCTGATAAAGCAATTACTGGGTCATATAGTATATGCCTGGTCAGCTAAACTTTAAAGAAAGTACTGATGTGTTTTCAGAAGGGCTGTACCACTTTATAGTCCCACGAGCAAAGTAGGAATGATCCAATTTCTCCACATCCTTTGTGCTGTCACTGTTTTTATTCTAGCCATTCTAATAGTGAGGTCTCATTGAGGTATTAATTTGCAATCTCTAATGGTTAATAATGTTTAACACATTTTCACATGGTTATTTGCTGTTTATCCTCTTTGGTGAAATAGCTTTCGATTCTTTCTCTCATTTCCTGATCTAATTGTTTACTTTTTTGCTGTTGAGTTTTGTGAGTTTTTATATAATCCTGATACTAGTCCTTTGTCATATACGTAGTTTGCAAATATTTTCACCACTATGTAGCTTGTCTTTTCACCCTCTTAATGGGATTATTCACATAGTATAACTTCTTTAATTTTGATAAAGTCCAATTTATCAGTTTTTTCTTTTATGGATCATGCTTTTGGTGTCAAGTCTAAGAACTCTTTTCCTACCCTAGATCCTAAAGATTTTCTCCCATGAGTTTTTCCTAAAAGTTTTATAGTTTTACATTTTACATTTTGAGTTCATTTTTATGTAAGTTGTGAGATTAGGTCAAGGAGTTTTTTTGTTTGATTTTCTTTATGGTTTGTTTTGGTTTTGCCTACGGATGCTCAATTCTTCAGGACCATTTATTGAAAAAGCATTTCCTCCATTAAATTGCTTTTGCAACACGGTTGGAAACAGATTGGACATATATCCTATTTTGTTGTTTTATTTCTGCTTTCTCTATTCTGTTCCATCATCTGCATGTCTATCCTTCCACCAGTACAAGTCTTAATTACTATAACTATGTAATAAGTCTTAAAATTGCGTAGAGAGATTCCTCTCACTTCATTCTTCTTTTCTACAATTGTTTTAGGTATCATTATAACTAATTCCTTTGCCCTGCCATTTAAGTACAGAATAATTTCATCTATATCTACAAAAAAATCTGGCTCAGATTTTATAGAAATTGGGTTAAACCTGTATATCAATTCGGGGAGAATTGACATCATTGTTAAGTTAAGCTTTCCTATCCACGAACACAGCATGTTTCTCCATTTATTTAGGTATTCTTTGATATTTTTCATCATTATGTCATAGTTACCAGCATACAAACCCTAAGTATGTTTTGTTAGATTTACATCTATTTCATTTTCTAAGCAATTGTAAATGATATTGTATTTTTAATTTCTGTGCCCATGTGCTCATTGCTAGTGTACAGAAATATAATTGATTTTTGCATGTTTACCATGTATTCTGTGACCTATTAATTCAGTCATTAGTTTTAGGGGTTTTTTGGTAGATTCTTTGGAATTTTTTTATATGGACAATCATATCAACTGCAAATAGTGCCAGTTTTATTTCTTCCTTTCCAATCTATATGTCTTTTATTCCCTTCCCTTGACTTATTACACTGGCCAGAACTTCCAGCACAGTGTTGAATAGGAGTAGTGACAGAGTACTACCTTGCTTTGTTCCCAATCTTAGGAGGGAAACAGTCATTCATCATTAAATATAATGTTAACTGTGGATGGACTTTTTAATAGATTTTTTTTATCAAGTCAAAGAAATTCTCCTCTATTTTTATCATGAAAGATTTTTGAATTTTGTTAAATAAGTTTTCTTAATCAGTTAATACCACGATGCGATTTTCTTCTTTTAGCCTGTCAGTATAGTGGATTACACTGATCGATTTTCAGCCTGATTGTGTGCTGTCTATAACTGGATCCTACTGTACATATACGCTTCTGCTTCTTTCTGGAGATCTCAGATCCAAAAGGAAATAGTAGTACCAATTAATTTTTAATAATTTAACAAAATTAGAAAATTCAATAGCATTTGGAGTAGATAAGATTACTTTTTTCTTACAGTCCTAGAAAGAGTTCCACGGAAAAGGTAGATTTTCAAATGGGCTTGAAATGATAAGTTTCAGTTTGACAAAAGGAGATGTAGGTAAAGCCTAGACAGAAGCAACTGCATGAATAAAGTAGAAAGTCAGCCAACCTTTACTTTAACCGTGTCTTTGCTCAGCTGTTACTCAATGTAATTTGCTTACTTTCTTCATCTCAGTCTTTCTTATTATCTTTTCAACACTTTATGCCAGTTATCTCCTCTCAGCTTCAACCTCAACCCTGTATCCTCAGCATTTTCATGCTGGGGCTGGGACTCTGCAAATCATATTTCTTTTGCCAGCTGATCCTATGTTTGGCTCTGCCAAAAAGAGGCACGAGAGGGAGACTCTAAAGCAGGAGGGAGCTTCTAAGGCCTGGAGGAAGCAAAGGGGGCCACGCCTTCTTTTCCTCTCATTCTTGGCAGCATCGCTTCCTCCTCTCTTCTTCACTCTGCAGTAACAGTTCTTTGCAGAAGCAACAGTTAAATCTAGATTACAGTTTTTCTCAATTTTGCAGAACCAGATCTCATTGTGCCCTACTCACATGCACCAGCTCCAGTCTGGGACCCTCCTCCTTAGAGGTCTAGGTCACAAGTCTGTGAGATCCTCCTCCAGCTCAGAGGCTCCAGCACCAGCTCAGCCAAACCCTCTCCTTAAGGGTCCCACTTTCCCTCACTCCATGGGACCCTCTCCTCCTCCAAGCTGCTTAATTTTAACACTTCCAACCTCTTTCCTTTGTTTCTGCAGCCTTAGGAGTTGTGGCTGTCTCCTGACAATGCTCCCACTGTCATAGCCTATAGTTCTCTTTTAATCTTTTCCGATACCTGGTTAACAACTTTATGCCTGCTCATGTAATCGTGTGGTTTCTGTCTACCAATAGGATTCTGATTAATTCAAAACTATTTGAGATCCAATTTTCTCTTTAGATTCATCCATAAAAGCCATATTTTCTAAACAAGGCCCAGGAAATATTTACATTATTCTTTTTGACAGCTCATTTACTCAACATCTATTGAGTGCTTATAATGTGTCAGGACCTGTGTTAAAGCTGGAGATACAAAGAAGAAGACCCAGTTTCTCTTTCCAAAATGCTCCCAGAGCCGTGGGGAGATAGAAATGCAAAGAGAATTGCAGTTACAGGATTGCAAGTGTTATGATAAAAGATACAGAGATAGCACCCTTTAGGGAGTGGTAAATATTCAAGGGGCTGAGAAGAAGTGGTCCTAGTATAAAAAAATACACAGATGGTTAGCAGACATCTAAAAGGGGTGGGGTGCTCATGGAAACACAAAATTGCTTGGAACTATCTGCTATCGACAAATGGTATT
Source organism: Equus quagga (assembly GCF_021613505.1). Taxonomy (NCBI): domain Eukaryota; kingdom Metazoa; phylum Chordata; class Mammalia; order Perissodactyla; family Equidae; genus Equus; species Equus quagga. The sequence goes on along the minus strand of NC_060277.1, from coordinate 87,786,086 downwards.
AGTTAACTAAAGAGAAAATTGTGAGGATGGCACTGAAAAAGGAAATTTGAAGAGTTATACCAGATCACAGAGGTCCTTGTTAATATGATGGAGAGTTTTAACTTTATCCTTCAGGCCAGACACATTAAAACATTAATTCACTGCAATCATTTAAAAATTGGTAGACTTCACACAAATTTCTGGCTTCTCTTGAAATATCAGACCATCTGGCTACATTGGGCCCACATTTCTGTACTATAACTGGCTGGAGCAGAGTAATTACTGTCCTCTTTAGGTGGAGCCCATGCTTTCCAGGTGGCCAAAGTTGGCTTGTTGCTTTTTTCATTAAAGTATTTACTGGCTGACCTCTGTAGGCGTTTGCCACCCTGCTCTACTAAATGGGAAATACGTAAGGAAGGGAATACCATGGTTTCCATGTATGGTTTAGAAAAATCACTGGAGGTAATATAGTACATGTCTAGAATGGGTATGAAGACTGGATGGTGATGCTATCAAAGGAAGGATGCCTAAGGTCTTTAAGGAGGAAATAGCAATGAGGGTGGAAATAAATGGGCTAGATTTTAAAAATAAATGAAAGAGTAGGATTGACAAGATTTGCGGAAGGGCTAGACAAGGAGGATGAGGGCGGGAATAGGGATAAATGCAGTCATTATTTCCGGGGTTTTTGGCTTTGGTGTCCAGGAGTAAGATGTCAAATATATATCAAGAATAATGGAAGAAAGGGATATTTGGGCAAGTTTGGATTTGGATGTGTTGAATTTGAATATTGAAAATTCCAGATTTCCATGTGGAATGTCCAGTAAGCAGGTGAATATAAAAGTCTGGAATTTTGTCAGAAGACTTGATCTCGAGACATGAATTTCTCAGTCATCAACTTATGCGTGGTGTGATTAAACCTTTAGTTAGGAATAAATGTTATTTCTGTTTTGGTATATTAAAATTAAAGGTACCTATCCCCTTCCAAAAGAAACTGAAAAAGTTGAGATAAGATGTTTCATAAGAAGAGACGTTGGTACATGGAGAGCAGGAGGAAATACAACATAGAAGCAACAAGTGGACAAAGAGGTCTCATAAAGGAGACCATGCCCAAGCAAACTGCAAACAGTCTATTGCTGTTTTGGTGAAGACCCCCATAAGTCCTTTCCCAAGCCATAAAAGGGACAAGGTGGTTCAGTTTTCCGAATGAGAAATTAAGTTTGCGACAATATTCCCTTCCATGGTTTTACAGAACGTGAAATATATATGTTTTCGTAATAAACTTGAAAGTACTGAGACCACACCATTTACCAGAAACTGACTTTATTTTGAAATCTCTATATTTCCAAATTTGTATTTATAGGTTTAATATTCCTACTAAAAATAATATCATATCACCTGGCAGTTTATTATTAACAATAGAATATTCAGACTGTTGTCCACATCTTTTTGGTCTATGATGATTACTCTGATCAGGTATATTGCAATATGCTTATTTTCTAAAATAATATTAGAGTTGCATTTTAGGGCTGTGTTAATTTTCTCATCATTACACAGTATAGACTATTGAAGGCACAAATCAAAGAATTTTAGAACCTTGAGAAGCCACAGAGGGTACGTGGAACCCAGAGATTTTAAACGTACAGGCCTAATTTACACAATTGGTAAGTGTCAGAAATAGAACTAGAAAACATATCTCCTGTCTTCAAGTTATGCAATAGGAATATCATTACACCTGCTGCTGAAATTCAGAGCTATAAAATTGGTTGATTCTTTGATTATATGATTATCTGCTGCTCTAATTGTTATCATTTGTGTTTTCCACCAAACAAGGTTTCCTTTATTGCACTCTGACAATAATCTCTGGTGATTATTTAGTTGTACGTGCGCATGTCTCAATCCTAAGGTCACCAGTGTCTCTCATTTCTCATCTTCTCTGATATATTAATGTTTTAATTAGGCAAGTGTCCACAAATAAAAAAGTGAGTACAGGGTGGGCTCCGTGGCCGAGTGGTTAAGTTCGCGTGCTCTGCTGCAGCGGCCCAGGGTTCAGATCCTGGGCACGGGCATGGCACTGCTCATCAGGCCACGTTGAGGCGGCATCCCATATCCCACAACTAGAAGGACCTGCAACTAAGATATACAACTGTGTACAGGGAGGGTTTGGGGAAATAAAACAGAAAAAAAGAAAAAAAAGATTGGCAACAGTTAGCCCAGGTGCCAAACTTTAAAAAAAAAAAAAAGTGAGTACATTTCATTCAGATACTAAATAGTCTCTATATAGCATAGTTATAAGTAATGGGTAAAATAGACATTTAATAGACTCATAAATCCCCAGACATCATTTGCCATCAGTTTCTGAAACTAGTCCCATGGGATACACCATACAAATCTCATGTAACAATCTTACTTGTATCCTGTACCTTTGTGGGGTATTTATCAGACAAATTACACCAACTGAACCATTTTTAAGGGGGGAATAATACCAAGGTATCAGGGAATTTAATCAGATAAGATAAATTTTTGAAGATACTAGTAATCCCAGCATATGTAAAGATCAGATTTACAGCATAAGGCCAGAACAATGCCAAAATGGTTTTTTTTTTTTTTAAAGATTTTATAATTTTCCTTTTTCTCCCCAAAGCCCCCCGGTACATAGTTGTATATTCTTCGTTGTGGGTCCTTCTAGTTGTGGCATGTGGTACGCTGCCTCAGTGTGGTCTGATGAGCAGTGCCATGTCCATGCCCAGGATTCGAACCAACGAAACACTGGGCCGCCTGCAGCGGAGCGCGCGAACTTAACCACTCAGCCACGGGGCCAGCCCCCCAAAATGGGTTTTAATACATAAATACCCAGATGATTTCTATGCATTAAAGTGAAGAGATTCCAAGTTTTAAATCCTCATGGGAAGCCAGGCCAAGCCTCAGCTATGATTTTAACTATTGTCCAGCCAACTTATTTGAAATCTGACATGTCTACATAAGCATTATTACTAGATATTTAAAAGACCTTTTCAGATTGTGATATTAATCAAAACCATAGTTATTGTAAACTAAGATAGGTCATTTTGAAGAATATGAAAACTAAAGTCCATTACTGAACCACCCTGTCCCTTTTATGGCTCGGGAGGACTTACGGGGGTCCTCACCAAGCGAGGCTGGTCTAGAGTTCAGGACCTATTGACAAAAGCTAAGTCAATAGCTAATCCTGCTTGGAGTAGCTGGAGCAGAGAGAGTAAAAGGATTAAGTTTGTTCCAAAGTTTTAGAGAGAATATGAAAAATCAAGATACGTAGATATATTAATAATTTTGCATAACAAACAGCCCAAAACTTAGTGACTTAAAATGATCAGCATTTGTTTAGCTCATAAGTCTGTGGGTTGGCTGGCCGATTCCCTTGATCTGGACTTGGATGATCTCAGCTGAACTTGCCCATGATTTTGCAGTCAGCTGACAGGTTGGCTCAGGCTGAATGTTGTTAGATGGTCTCTGCTTCCATGACTTGTCTGTCCTTAGTGTGGCCTCTCACATCCCTTTAGCATGTAAATCTAAATATGTTCGCATGGCAGGCTCAGGGGTTTAAGTGAAAGCAGAGCAGACAGGGAGGAAGCACTCAAGGCACCTTCAGGCCTTGGATCAGAATTGGCACACCACCAATTCTGCCACATTCTGTAGGCCAAACAAGTCACAAGTCCAATCCAGGTTCGAGGAAGAAAAAATAGACTCTACTTCTTTTGCGGGAACTGTAAAGTCACATTGCAAAGAGTGTGGATTTAGGGAAGCCATCAATTCACACCATCAATGCAATAAATCTATACTGTTAGAGAAGCTTGGCAAACATTCATTTGGAAGAATTGAAAACAGAAAACAAAGCCAAATGTCAAGAGCAGGATAGAAATGTAATGAAACCAGTAACTTTAAACATAAAGAGACTCCTGGATAATTAATATTGGTTTACATGACCATGGCTTGCATTTATTGATGTTTGGTTCATGGTGAAGTCAGATTGCTTTTAAAGGTACAAGGCTCAGGCAAATAACTAATCGTAAAATGTTTGTTTATTCCAGGATTTTCATTGGTTCTCAGTTGGGGGTGATTTTGCTGTCCCCTGACAAGGTATATTTGTTGATGTCTGGAGACGTTTTTCTTTACCACAACTGGACAGGGATGGCTACTGGAATCTAGTGGGTAGGAATTAGGAATGCTGGTAAACATTCCGCCATGTTCATGACAGCCTCCTACAACACAGAAAAACGTCTCCAAATGTCAATAGCACCAAGGTTGGAAAACCTTGTGCTGGACTCATCTTCTCTTATCATGGAAGAATATTTTTAGTGCAGAGTGATACAGATTTTTTATGAAAATTTAAAGATATGGGTTAAAGACATTTATATTCATATTGATGTTTCTGTATAACTCTGAACTCAACCAACACAAACATTTGATAGCATAACTGTAAACTTAGAAGGGGATGAACAGGAACTATTTCTGAAGAGCAAAGAGTCATCAAATCCATGAACTTGGCTCTGCAGAGTTTCTATGGAAGAACACTCAGGTCTTCATTTACGCTAACGGGGATAGATGAAATTGGATAAACCAGGAGCTGCAAAGAAATGGATGGTTGAAGAAATGTCATAAAACACAACACCTTCGGATATTTTGGCTCAAGGAAGAAGCCAATACTTAATCGTTCAATAGTCCCTGCAGATATTATTGCATCATAGTACAGCAGAAGTAACGTCATGTAAGCTATACATGAGTTTTTCATATAGATGAGCGTCCCTTCGAGTGTCATTTAAAAATTTAACCATTAAGCCATTCTCAAATGTTTTCAGCTTTTCTGTTTTCTTTAATGAAATGTAGAGAATCTAATTTAACTTTCTTCTTTATATACAAAAATTATAATGCACACATACACATATACATATGACACATACATATGTGACAAGGTTATTTCTTTAATAATTATATCAACTCTCAGTACAGACCTATAGACTTACTAGTTAAACTCTTACAAAATACATATTCACTATTCTAATAGTTTGATCCATTTGTTAATTTATCATGAAAGTGCTAACATTTAATTAATGAGTTATAATGCCTACTGACAGCCTAGGATAATGATGAGAAAGATATATGAGGAGTTTTCCAAGATTGAATTATTCAACAATTGTCCCTGGTACCTTATGGATGACAATTCTTAACTTCAATCCTAAATATTGGCATTTGCTTTTTCCTGGTAACTTATAAGCAGCACGTAAAAGAGAAACATTCAACATGGGTTTACATAATGCCAATTAGTCTTTGGAGGCAGTAATTAATATAGTCCAATCTTCTTTAACTATTAAATTATTAATGCCACTATCAGTTTTACTCAAATTACTGAAATGTGTTCCTAGAGGTTTCTTCCCATTGTTTTGAACAGAATATTATAAATGATAATGTGGTCAGATTCCCTCCTTGTCTCTGTACTCTTTTCTAAAAAGATTCAAAAAAAAAAGATTTAGGAAGGAAGGGGCATAAGATTAGTTAATTATTCAGCAAATACAGATTAAACATGTTTGAGCCAGGCAGTGAGTCTTACACACTCGACAGCCCCAGAAGGAAAGAAAATACTACAACTTATTCTTTAAGAAGTTATGTATAAAATATGCAGAAGAAGCCAAAAAGATGAAACACCCCAAAGTTCTCACAGGAGTCCCTAAACACACACGCAGGTGCACAGACATACATGCGCGTGCACGCCCAGAAAGTTTCCACAGATCAAGACTTCTGGAGATTTCCTACAATCAAGAGACTCCCTGTGCTGTTGCCTGCCAAGAACTCAAGCTCAGCATGTCAGGCTGTAATGATGAAGCTGTTCATTAGCTAGCAGGTGGCTAAGCTAATTGATTTGGGAGACAGTGTGATCTAGTCAGAGTGGAAGAAGATCAAGCGTTGGAGTCAGACAGCTCTTCATCTGTAAACAGCCTAAATACTGAATTAGCTGTAACTTATTTTATATCTTTGAACCTCAGTTTTTTCAATTTCAGACATCAGTTTAAAAATCGCTGCTCAAAGTTAGAAGTTTCTTCAAGAGTAATTTTCATACCTGAGCTCCTTTTCCATACCTGTTGGTATTGTTAAAAGGTTTGCTTGAGCCCAGAAAGAAACTCTCCTCACAGCTGTGTGCTAAAGTCACTCATCAGAAAGAAGCAAGTCTAAGCTACACTAAGAAAGATTGACTAACCACTGACCTCAACTTAGAAAGAACTGAATTTGAGTGCACAGCTCCTTTGGCAGACTGCTTGGGTGGATCCCCTGAGATGAAGAAGTGTGTTTCAAGCTCCCACAACCGAGCTGGAAAAATCTTGGATGATAACGTTAGGCATCTTCAGGATTTGGGAGTCCTGGCAGCCAAAGGAGCTTTCGTTCCAATTAAGGTTGATGTTTCAACAACTGTGCTCTGGAGGTAGTATAGCCCTGCCCTCAGAAAGTTCACAGATTCATAGGGAGACAGACAGGTACGCTGATCAATCCATTACAATGTAGATTCCATTGGAGCACTGAGAAGGACAAGGAGAGCTTACAGTACCGGGGAAAGCTTCCTGTAGGACCAAATACTTGGAAGATGATAAAGAAATCAGACAGAGAATACAGGAATGTCTCAGCAATGCGTATAAAAAGAGAAAAGTTCTTCCCAATGTATAGACTCAGGCTTTAAATTTTTCAGAAGAAAATCACACAATAAATTTAGGACGGTTAACAAATTTCTCAATACTGCCTAGGAATTGTTCTGCAGTGTTTCTCTCTCTCTCTCTTCCTGGAAATCTCACCCATCACTTCTGTCTTCCCTTAGTTACTTTCTCCTCATCTTTAGGTCTTAGCTTAAGTGGCCAAATGGTCTAAGGGCCTTCATTTGAGAAGCATTTCTTCCTGACCACTCATGTCTGAAGTATGAGCCCTGTGTTTTCATAGCAGCCTGTATCTTCCCCATTAGTATTTATTACGGTATATAATAATTCCCTCAACGTTTCTTGCCATTCTCTAGCTGTTTAAGTTCCAGGTGGGTAGGGCCTCTCTCTATCTTGTTTATCCTCACATTTTTTACTCTTATCATACGTAGTATGCAGTCAACAAATATGCTGAATAAACTAATGAATAGACATATGGGTATAAAATTGCATGACTATATGTGTACGGTTATGCACCTCCCCACACACATCTGCAGTGAACTTCTTATTCCTTTTATTTTTAGTACCTCTGGTGTTTCTGGCACATACCTAACGTACAAATAGGAAATTATGGTAGGCTCAGCAGGAGGTACAAACCAGAGGCAGTTACTAGAGCTTTGTACTAGTTGGTTCTTGGTTACAGGGAAAAAGCATATGTCCAGTTATTGAAACTGTGTAATATCACTGTAGTACTAGTCTAATGATTAAACTGGTCCAAAATTAGGGCTTTATACATTCCCTAATTGAGCTCTGCATTGGCCGTGGGGCTGAAGTCACGGGGTTTAAGGGACCCTGATCGCACCAATTAGAGTGATGAATTCAGACATAGGGACTTGAGTACATGAGACGTCTTCTTTTCCTCTCTCCCAGCACCAGATATCAATGAATTAAAACTATATTCACTGGAAAGTTAATTATATTCTTATTCCCTATTTTCCATTTCGTGACTTTGGTCTTGTCAGAAGATATGGGCCTAGTTCTAAGGAGCTCCACTGCCTGAAATACCTAGGAAAAAAGTAGCCACTTTGTTTGTGATACTGTAAAAAAGGATATCTTGCTTAATAAGTTTCTCTTTCCCTGGAAGCTGACAGGCACCTTGGTTACCAGGCAACCACCCATTTCTCATAACCAACAAGTATCATATTGCACATCGTAAATTAAAGTATCAATACGCTGCTCTTCACAAGGATGAACAAAGACTTGGAAGTGACAGAGATAAAAGCTTGGCAACAGGGGTGGGTGAGGGGACCCAGATGAAGGATGATAAATAGACCATCTGGTAGACGAGTGGAAGACATGGTTGGGAATCTTCCCTCACTCTAACTGAAGAGCTGTAAACAGTATTTTGTCAACACACCCTAGAGCTCAGCTCTTCACTGGGCAGCAATGACTGCTGCCCGTGGATGAACAAGCCATGTGAACAGCTGTGAGGAATTTTCCTGTTAGCCTTGAATATGTGATTGACATTGGCTGACAAGATTGCTAAGCAGCAAGGCCCTCTCTGCATCTCCCCTGGGTGCTAGAGTCTGACAATTAAGCAAAGTAGGATGCAGGTCCAGCAGCGTGGCTAATTTGCCTAGGTGCTGTGCTCTGTGCACTTTATTAATAGAATAGTGGAGAAGAGAGATATTCCCCTCCCCTAATACCTGGAAAGCCCTTCAGCTCAAAAGTAATCTGTTTTCTCTGCCTAAGGCTCTGCAGAGAGTGTGTGAAGCTGTGTTCTACGTGGTCTTGAGTAGGCAGCCAGAGAATTGGTGAGCCTGGGGAAATAGGTCTCCGGAAGTGATGGGGAGGTCCAAGCAGATATCACATAATAGTTACGTGCAGTAAGTTTTTTTTCTACATTTTACCATAAAAGGGCACAAATTCACTATAAAAGAGACAGCATGACTGTAGCAAGAGGACTAAAACTTAATGTCAGAGCAACTAGTTTGGGGTCTCGTCCCCCTATGTTCTGACTGAGGTGATCAGCGTGGGCAACAGATGTAAACTCTCTCAGTTCTAGTTGCCCCATTTGTCAAGTTCTGATAACAATGCCAAATTTTAATGGTGTTTTTAGCCAGACCAGGAGAAATATATTGGCTCCTCCACTTAAGATGTAGGGATCTAGTGAAAAACATAGATAAGAAAAATGGCATTATTAAGAATAAAAATAGTAGATTTATTGCACGCATTATTCAGCATTATGGCATGCTTTAAATATGTGATTTTATTTAGTCTTCAGCACAGCTATCAAGGGAAAACTCCTCTGTTTTCCTTCTCTGCACAAAAAACTCACACTTCAATTCTGGTCATCAAGCATGTTGGGGTTTTTCTCACACCAAGCAATTCTCTGATGCCAGCTGGGTGTCCTCTAATTTAACTCAAGTCTGACACTATTTACCTGGAGCTAGCGTCAGATCCCACGGCTAAGGTCTCAGTCCCATGAGACTCCCCCCATTTCAGATACCAATCGCAGGTCCAGCTTGTCACTAGTGTTTCTGGCTGACCAGCTATAAATCAGAGGCTCTCATGACTCCCTCCTCAAGTTCTATCATTTGCTAGAAAGGCTCACAGAACTCAGGAAAATGGTTCACTTACTAGATTACTAGTTTATTACAAAAGATATAACTCGGGAACAGCCAGATGGAGTAGATGCATGGGGCAAGGTGTAAGAGAAGGGGTGGAGAGCTTCCATGTCTTCTCCAGCCGTGCCACCCTCCTAGCACCTCCAGGCATGAAGCAACCTGGAAGTTCTCTGAACCCCATACTTTTAGGATTTTCATGGAGCCTTAATTACACAGGCATGATTGATTAAATCACTGACCATTAGTGATTAACTCAACATCCAGTTTCTCTACTCCTCCTCCCCCAGAAGTCTTGGGTGGGGCCAAAAATTCCAGCCCTCTAATCACATCATTGATTTCCCTGGCTACCAGCTTCAATTCAGAGGCTGTCCAGGAGCCCCAAGCCACTGGAAGTGATGGGGGTCTCATCAGCATGCAGTCATCCCATTAGCATACAAAAAGAAATATCAATTCAGGGATTCCAATGGCTTTAGGAGCTATGTGTAAGGACACAGGGACAAAGACCAAAAATATTTTTTATTATAAATCACAGTGTTACAACAGACCTTAAGAGGTATGGGTTAATATTATTGTCATTTTGTAGATGAGGAACTGAGACAGGGTGATTAAGTAACTTTCCCAAGGTCTACATATCAGTAGGTGGCAGAGATTGGATCCCAAGCAGTCTGACTCCAGAACCTACACATTTTACTGCCTGGTTTTGGCATATAATTTTTGTATTCCAAACCTTGCCAAATTTTATTTTTTTTCCAAATCCTATAATTTTTTTATCAAATTTCAAAATTTGTGCTTTCCAAACCATCTTACAAGCTGCATTTCTTTATAAATAGACAGGAGCAAATTACATATTTTGACATAGAGCGCTTCACTTTCCCTTTTCCCTTGGCTGACATATACTATTTATATAATTTTTAAATTTTTACCTTGCAATAATTGTAAGTTTACAGAAAGGGACAAAGATAGTACAGTGTTCTCATATTCCATTCATTGGTTCTCTTAATATTAACATCTTATGTAACCATGGCACATTTGTCGAAACCAATAAATCAACATTAGTATAATAATGCTAACTATATACATACTTTTTATATTCTTTTACCTATTGACAAAGAACTCAAGAAATCCCACTGGTGCAAAAATATGAACTTAGGTAAGTCTATCTGGAAATATCTCTCTGAATAGCAAATGGGGATCACTTTAGAAGCTTGGATCATTCCATCTCACCTGATGAAATTTCTGCTGATTATCTTTAAATGTGGATTATTAATGATGATGAGAGGAAGTTGGGCATATTTCTGTGGCTCTTACAAGCCTTATTCTAGATGTACTCCTTCGATCTGGGAATGTGCTCCTTCAAGCCTTGCTCCCAAGGGGTAGTGAGCAGCTCTTCCACCAAAGGAGTCTTCTGAGAATCTGAACATGGACTGGACAGTATATTATCTGTATGGCCCCATCAACCCAAAAGAATGCTGCCCTTTCAAAAGAGACCCTACATCTGTGACAGGATCCCCCTATTCTATGGGATTGTTATATGGATCAGATGTGATTCTTTATGCAAACACACACTGTGCTATGCCAGATTTTTGGTAATTGCTCAGAAAATTACTGAAATCAAAATTTAAAATGCCTAAAAGAGGAAAAGATGTTGATAATAAGTCTTTACTTCTCAAAGCGTAGTCCAAGGACCAGCCACTTCAGCATCATCTCAGGGCTACTGCAGATTTACTTAATCAGAAACTTCACAAAAACAAAATTCTCAGATGATCTCTATGCGTATTAAAGTTTAAGAAGCATAATATAAATTACCTTCTTACTTTATCACATGTGCTATTTTCATTAACACCCACTCCCACTCCATGACATACACCACCACTCTCGTCCTTTGCCCTGATCTGTGCTCCAGACAGCTCAACTCTGCAGGTCATCTTCACTGCACTTCAGATTCTGGCTTCTGGCTTCTGGCTTCTGGTTGGATTCCACCAATAGGAGACCAGCAGGAAATGAGAGGGTAAAAGAAAGAGATCAAGTATACTCCCATATCTTTTTCTCAATCCCAGTCTTTGGAGCTGTGATTTTGACAGTAGCTGCATGCTCATACAACAGCCTCTCTTGGGCTGCATAGCCCTGAATTGGGCTCAGGTCACATGGCTTTCTCCCTTGACCCTTCCCACCCTGAGTTACAATGGGTCTCATTAGTGCTAGTGCCTGAGAACCTTCTCAGCCCTTGTTGGTTCCCTTACTTTTGTTCACCCTCTGGAAATAGTTACTTCATTGAAATCCTTTTTGAGTGTGTCATGTTTCCTGCGATGATCATGATTAGTGCACTATACATTCAGAATTGATCAATTTGGACTCTCCAAACTTTGCTCTGAAAAATTTGTGAACTTTGCTATACATTTAGTTGAGCAAACTATAAACATAAATTTTCCATTGCCTTGAAGAATCAGTTAGAAACATGTACATAAACCTTCTTTAGAAAGCAGACCTTCTGGACAATTGCATGTCCAGGATTCCAGTTATCTCAAATGGAAGGGAAGCATTTAAAAATCCTCTTTCTTCCTTATAGGACTGGATGTTTCCCCCAGTATTGATAATGTCCTTTCTGCTTTGTTGATCTAACTGAACTTACTTGTCTTAACTGAACTAAATTGCTCCCTCTTTCAAGTGGCTACATTGCTTTAAATACCCTTTCTTTATATTATATAATAATTTTGTATAGAAAGCAGAAGGCTCTTGTATCAAGAACCTTAAAATAGTTCATCTCCAGATACACATTTATAGGAAATTTATTCTAAGGAAATAAAACTCTGTTCCACTTTTAAAATAATTAACACAGAAAAGAAAGCCTTACAGAAGAAAATGATTAAAGTTTGGTGAATCTATACAATGAAATATTAAGCAACCATTAAAAATCATCTTTTCAAACCATAGGTTATATGTATGTCAATATATATGTCAATCGTGTGTGTGTGTATATATATATATGTATATATACATACATATTGAAAGAAACAGAAAAATAGATCCAGAAATAAACACACACACAAAAATGTTGATAATTATCTACACTCATGGTAGTGGTTTCTCTTTATATATAACTGTATTTTTGATATTTTGCATTTTGATATTTAACATAAAAGCTAAAGTGCAATGCACTAAATAAAAAATAGGAATTCCTCCTTTAAATATATAACTCCAACAGCTCATGTGCTACCAGAATTCCTAGAGATAAGTTCTAAAATTCACTTAGTTAGGCCGTGCAAAATTCGATTGTGAAAAATTTCACATTGTAGAAATTGTATAAATGAGAAACTTGCAAGAGGAAACAATAGTAATCTGTCCTCAATTTACCTTTCTCTGTTTCATTTGGTGGCTAGAGCTTTGTGAAACGTTTCCTTGCTTTGTGATCCAGCTGCTTTGCTCAAGGTTGGTGCAATATTCAGGTCAGATATGCATCAAACATTCTATTTTGTAGACTTCATGTTTTATTTATGGTTATTGTTTCAGATGTTATTTCCCCTATCTTTTTGCTGAATCCTTGCCAGAATGACTCTTTAAAATAACAAAATAGTGTGAACAATAGCAATTGCAGTTAGAATATTTTCCTCTGTATAACTGACAGCAAGTGAGAATTTTGGTTTGGCCTGAAGGCTTAATGTAAATAGAAATCTAAATGACTCAGTTTTTATTATTAAGCTCTGCCTGTGATAGAACTCTTTGTCACTTTATCCCCACAGGAAGAAGCCTGTGCCAGAATATTCAATTAACTAAGTTTGAAGGTGACCCTTTTGTCCAGTGGGTGCCATAGCTGAAAATTAAAAAAAAAAAAAAAAAAAAAGAGTCCATTATTTTTCCAGGGAAATGTATTAGATAATTTTGCCTGCCAATAAGTCATTTCTGATTTGGCGGGTGTTGATTTGTAATTTTGTAAGCCCCCCAACCCATGAATTGTAGCGACAGAATGCCAAGACTATATTTGTCTAAGGCTTTAGCGTTTACAAAAGTAATTTTATGTATCTTGCTTCTCACAACAATTCACAGCACTTCAGGGAAGTAATACTATTGTCACCATTTTACAGATAAGAACACTGAGATTTAATTTAGTGGAAGGGCTTGCCTAAGTTTACTAGCTAATTTAGGGAGCTGGTATTCAAACTGTCAGCTCTTTAGGTTATGGATTTTTTGCTATTGCATGTTACTACATAGCTTACCATTTGTAAATTCCTGTGGTTCACATTATTTTACAGCTGCTAATGAATGAAAATCAATAAATCACATCACTTTCTCCAATAGCTGGAAATGGAGACCCTGATCCATTCAGAGAGCAATACAGAAAAATAAGCTAAATGGGTGTTCAATACTAAACCACTTTGAAATTTTATAATTTCAGAATTGTTTTAGAACTTTAAAGAATTCAGATTTTGCCACATTTTTATGCTTATTTATCACAACTATGTTTCTGAAAAAAATTCTCAAAGATACTCAATACTACGTCATTCTATTAGGAAGATTGACTTTGCTAACAAAATATTGTGTGGTTTGGTTTTTGTAAAGTGGATATGGGTCATAGTCTCCTAATTTATATGTTTTGTAAGTTTAAATTTTATTATAGCAAGGGTTCTTGAAATCTGGATGCTTACTTTTCCTAAAGCTAGGAAAAGATGCTTTGGAACATGAGTGGATGAAATCGAAAGGCACATTTTTGCTTATTGGCATCCCGCTTCATTTGAGCCAGGCTGAAAGGTCATCAAAGAGAGAGTGATTAGTTCGTGCCAAAGCTGAGGGCTGTGCTGGTTTACTGTCAATTTGAAGAGGTATAACGCTTTATATGGGAGAGAATATTTTCTTCCTTGTGGGTGTGTGTTTTTGTTTTAATTCTCACACAACACAAAAACTTATGGTTTTTACCGTCTCCCAATCCCATACTCCATTTTCTATCCATCTAGATCACAAAACATAACGACTCTTCCATATTTTAAATTATCACAACTCTTTTCCAGTTGCTTGCCCTACCATCACCACCAACCCCACCATCACACCATGCCCAATCCTTTCTCTTCAAAAACTGTTTTGGAATTTAAATAATTCAGGTGTTGCCACATTTTTGTGCTCATCCATCACAAACGTGTTTTTGAAAAACAAATTCTCAAAGATACTCAATAGTATGTCATTCTCTTAGGAAGATTGACTTTGCTAAGAAAATATCCTGTTGTTTTGCTTTTTGTAATGTGGATATGGGTAGTAGTCTCCTAACTGACGTGTTTTCAAGTTTAAATTTTCTCAAATTTAATTGGTTAAATATCACTAAAAAAATGAATGGGTTTTTAGTCAAAACTCCTTCAACTTCCTTTACTTCGCTTCCCCACTTAACTCAATGATATTTCCATCTTTCCTTCCTTCCTGTTTCTACAAACTAGGCAGCAGTATTGCTGTAACTATGTCTTGTCTGTCCTGTGAATGTCATCCTATACAGCCTCCTCCAAGAGCTGTTCCATCAATGACACCCTTCCCTTGACTTCAGCCATTTCTCTCCTTCTATGTATTTTTAAAAATTTTTATTTATTTATTTTAAAAAATATTTATTTATTTTGAGGAAGATTAGCCCTGAGCTAAACTCTGCTGCCAATCCCCCTCCTTTTTGCAGAGGAAGACTGGCCATGAGCTAACATCCGTGCCCATCTTCCTCTGCTTTACACATGGGACGCCTGCCGCAGCATGGCTTGTCAAGCGGTGCATAGGTCTGCACCCGGGATCCAAACCAGTGTACCCCAGGCCACCAAAGCAGAATATGCGAACTTAACTGCTGCACCACTGGGCTGATCCCCTTCCATATACTTTAACCAAAGAAAACATGAGCCTCTTCCATATTAAATCACTGTATCTCCTTCTTAATCATATATATATATATATGTATATATATCTCTCATCTTAACTCTACAGCTCTACAGCCAAGGTGTTAAGTCTCTGTGGTGCCTTCATTCATACTTCAACATAGGTGTGGCTTCCAACCTCATAGCTCCCCATCCTATTCCTCTAAAGCTATTCTTCTTAAGGTCATTAATAATTTCATATATTTTTAAGCTTTATTGAGCTATAATTGATATATAAAACATTTTATACACTTAATGTAAACATCTTGGTGATTTGGGACATATGCATACACCCGTGATATCACCACAATTAAGGTACTAAACACATCCAGGCAATTACTGCTCAATGGGTATAAAGTTGCAATTATGCAGGCTGAATAAGTTCCAGAGAGGTGCTGTCCAACATAATACCTATAGTTAACAATATGTTATTGTGCTCTTTAAAATACGTGAAGTGGATATCTCATGTTAAGTGTTCTTACCACACCCCCACATAAAAACCCACAAAAGAACACAAGGAAATTTTTTATTTCATATTTTGGAAAATTGAATGGATACATTTTCGTTTTGAAAAATAATACCTAGTTACTTTGCTGATCATAAAATCAAACAATGTAGCATGCTAATTATAGAGTATTCGATGTAGTATGCATATATATGTATATATATATTTACTCTCTTTCATTTTCAATAGTTTTCTCTCTTTCTTTTTCACTCCCCCCATTTTTAATTAGATTTGCTAATGTCCAATTTTATTTTTAAAGAACCAGACTTTAATTCTTTGTATTGACTAATATCGTCTCTTAATACCTTCCTCTTAGTTTCACTAAAGCTGCTCCTTTGTACTTTAAGGTCTGAACTGACTGTTCATTTGTGTTATAATGAAAGTATTAAGAATATGGATTTATGTCTGAGGAGAGCTATAGGAAATCCATATTTTGATAAACACAATTCTCATATTTAATATATTCTAAATATGCCAAAATTGTGTTTTTAGTTAAGTTGAGTAGTTATTTAGAAGAGTATTTTTCTTCTCCTCAACTGATAGTTCAGTTTTAATCTGTTTGTTTGCTAAGATATTTTCAATTTCTTTTTTTCTGTGATATTCTGATCAGAGAATGTGGAGTGGATAATGTTTTCCTTTTCTGGAGCTAATTTTTTTTTCCTTTTTAGAGTAGTACATAATGAATTTTATAATTAGTATATAAAATGAATAAAAAGATATAGTTTTCTATTTGCAGTAGAAAATGTTTAACACTTATCTTTTATTTCACCTTTATTAATCATATTATTCAAATTCTTTATAGTCTTTCAAAATTTTTATCTGCTTTACTTGTCATGGAACAATAGTAGTATGTCAAATACTCCTATAAAAATTGTGTCGTTGCAGGGGCTAGCCTGGTGGCACAGTGGTTAAGTTCACACGCTCTGCTTCAACAGCCTGGGGTTCACAGGTTTGGATCCCAGGCATGCTGGACCTACACACAGCTCATAAAGCCATGCTGTGGCGGCATTTCACATATAAAATAGAGGACGAGTGGCACAGATGTTAGCTCAGGGCCAATCTTCCTCACCAAAAAATTTTGTTTTGCAAAATTTTCACAAGGTCTCAATACATATTCTGATGCCATACCATTACATGACTAATTATACTTTGATTATTTGAATTGCTATTGACTCTATCTGATGTCAATTTTACTAACCTTTTCCTTCTGTCTCAATCATTTTATGCATTATTTTATTTTTAGTTTCTCTGGATCATATATTATTGATGACAGTATCCCTTAGCCTTTGGCTGTAGTCTTTTGGGATTCAGTGATAGTTTTGGTAAAGTCCTGTGTTGCTCAGACTAACCATTGGACATGTCATTGATTTTCCTTGTTCACCTGGACTGCATATTATCTGAGACAATGCATATTTCCACTCTAGCTACAGGTAATATTCAAATCACTCTAATATACAGACAAATTGAGTTATTCCCCAACCTAAATGTGGACACTTTTATAATTGAAAAAAAAGTATTTGGCTTTGCTTGAAAAATCAGAGAGCTTGAGAAATTGGACCCACTTCCCTTTTGGCAATAATAAGTGGAAATTTGTTCAGAACCACTCCCTTTAAGATGGAGGATGTACTCTCAATGTGGCTTCTTGCACTGGTTACCTATATGGCATCTCTAGTCATGTTTGTCTTCAACGTTTGTATGTACACTTGGTTTAGAGACCACTATTGCATAATTGGAATCTCTTAGTAGCAATACATATTTCATATTCATATTTCTGAATATGAATTCATATTTCTGTCTGTCCTTGTCTGTAAATATGCATTCGTAATCCCCTTCCTGTCTTTGCATGACAGAGAAGCATAGAAACCAAAGTAGAACAACCTTTGCCCCTAGATGAGGGAACAAAGATCTGCTTTTTGGCTCCTCTCCCTCTGATTTTGCAAATACCTGAAGTGTGGATTTGCCTTTCTTACTTAGCAAAACACTAACGTTAATGTTCCTAACATTTTGGTTATCCTAGGCTTTTAACTCTGTTTGTCTGCTTGAACTTGTGTTGTTGCCCTTTTCTGACTTACAGTGACAACCTGGTTTTGGTCTCTATTCCTCAACCTAGCTCTTCTCCACCTATCAACAAAAACTTTATGAACTTTAAACTTGACTTGTGAGCAAGCTGGATTCACTTTCTGCAAGCGTGACATTTGCCCTAACTCGCGTTTAAAATTTGAGTCTCTGTCCTGGCTTCCGCTTCTGCATTGGTGAGACATCGACTCACAAAGGGGAAAATACATTGTCTCCGTGCATGAAGAAGAAAGCATTACTGTCACTCAATAAACGTGGCCGACTTCCTATGGAAGTTCCCAACTAGAATGCAAACCACCCAAAAGGAAACCTATAACAAAACAATTACCTGGAAAGTGAGTATATTCTTTCTCATGCATTTAGAGGGAGTTCTCAAAAGAGAATCATTGCAAAAGCAAGATGCCTGAAATTTTCAGGCCCAGGGTGTTTAAACGATATAATGGGAATTCAAGCAGAGCTGCTAGATGCAGTGTCATTCCTCGCAACTCTATCATAGATTCTCATGTTTCTGTGCTTATTTTATAAGGCTGTCATGTTTGAATTTATTCTGCCAAGGAGTCATTTTCTTTTCCCCTGTACTGTTCTCTGTATCTAACTACATATCCATCTCTTCATCTCTTTTTTTACCTAGTCGTCCTTCGACTATTTCTTTATCTTTCCAATATGGCATATGTTTTTATTGCTCTCTTTATATTTCTATTGTTTAGTTTGAGCTAGATTTAAGACTGCCACATTCTTTTTAAAGACTTAAGGTGCCATTAGAAATAGCTCCATTTACAACCCCTGACCATTGCCTTCTTCCTACCCAAGCTCTTTTCATTTTGACATTGTAAATTATATTGAATTACAGTGCATATTTCTCTCTCTAACAATAACAGTTTATACACCCTTCGTAGCAATTTACAATCTTAGGGGATGGACATGCTTGAAAATGAATATGTAGACAATTAGTTAATAATAATTTATTCATTCCCAGATATGATATATATATATATATATGGTACATGTGTTGTGTATAAGTTTGTGTTTTTGTATATGCCATTAATTAAATGACTTAGAATTTTTATTTCAGTAGCACACTGTGCATCTGGAAGGTGTTTCACTTGATATTTTTTGTTTTTTTTTTGGTGAGGAAGATTGGCCCTGAGCTAACATCACTTGCCAATCTTCCTCTTTTTGCTTCAGGAAGATTGTCACCGAGCTAACATCTGTGCCAATCTTCCTTTATTTTGTATGTGGGATGCCGTCCAATATGACTTGACAAGCTGTGTATAGGTCTGTGCCCAGGATCCAAACCCGCAAACCCCAGGCTGCCAAAGTAGAGCATGCAAACTTAACCACTATGCCACTGGGCTGGCCTCACTTGATCCTTTTTGCAGTGCTGCTTTACTCTGTCCCTGTCTGTCTCTCCCTGGCTGCTTCTCCTGCTGTTGCCTGTGAACAACCTAGAGGCTAGTACTTCTTGTTAGAAGATCAGTAGTTGCTAAACAGTGTTAAGCTGAAGCAGTAATAGCATATTAGCACCTAATTGGTACTTTTGCCAGAGGAACTAAAAGATCACAGCAAAAGGCAGAGCATTGTTGAGAAATGTGGGAGCCTTTGAGAGCAAATCCTTGCTGATGTAGACTATTTATAGATTTCCTTGCTTCTTTGCCTGCTTGCCTGTTAACCTTGTGGCATGTTAGTTACTTCGTGACCTACATTTTGCTTAGTCAGTTAATGTTTCAAAAGAGTAATGAACTTTGATTTGAATTTAAGGGAATGACCTATCTTGGTAGATAAGAAATTTTTCTTTTAGACATCTTGACAGCTGATGCCAGGGCTTATAGGCAGTGGAAAGATGACCAGTGAATATTTGTTGTTTTAACCACCTACCATCCATGTCCCCTTTCTAATAATACCCTGGTTTCCTTTTGGAAAATTATCTCACTTAATACTATATATGGCCTCAGTGGGTGATAACTAAGTTACTTGACTCTCTCAATGAATGATCCTTCTTCTCACCACCGGGCGTATACCAGGAGCAGGCATCTGATCTAAAATTGGCTAAGTGCTGCTCTCTGCTAGGACACTGAATCATGAGCAAATGAAGTAGGGAAGGAAGAGATGGATGGTGCCTTTTCAGATCAGTCGTACTGTCCTAATCTGGGGATTCTTTTAAAAATGCTGTTGTTGTTTCTGCATTCTAGCTCTTTGAACTGAATGGCAAGTCTTCCGTCTTTCCACTGAAAACACAGCCTCTCAGAAATAAGCCCAATGTACAGCTTAATATGCTAACGTAGAGCTTAAGAATATCAGCACTAAAGTCAGCCTGTATCAGTTCAGCCCTGGCTTCACAACTAATCAGATGACATTGAGCATGGCATTTGGCCCTTTAGTCCTCCACTTCTTCCCCTATGAAATAAGTATAATTATGTCATCTGCCTTATAGAGTTACATGTATATAATGCACTTAGAATAAAGACTGAGATAGTGTAGATCCTCAAGATTTAATTATGATCTCTATTGTCTCAAAACTATCTCCAAATTTTTAGTGTAGTCTCTTGTCATCACAAACACACACATAATTATCTCAACAATTCTCTTAGCAAAGTCCTTCACCATCCTGCTTACAACCCTTTGACAAATAAAATACCCAAGTCAGTTCTCATTTAAAAAAAAAGGAAAGTCAAAATTACCAAGGTCTATATTCAGTGGGCAAGATAGCACCACTGGTTTTCAAAACTAGCACATTAAATATCATTCCACCAAAAGTTGTGCTGTGGTGAATTTGAATGTAAGTTATATTCCTTCCAGGCAACATCTCAAAGAAGTTTCTACGGTCATAATTGCAGATTCACTTTATCGAGAGTGTATTCCTTATAGCATCTCCTAGAACTCACATGAAGAAACATCATAGAGAGTCTGTATTGTTGCAGTTCCATCCCAAACTTACTGGTTCTTGTAGACGTGATGTTGTTGTAAAGTTGTTGACTGAGTTGAAAAATGTTCGGCTAAGAATGAGGCCACAGACGTGGAAAACAATGGAAACATTCTGAGGCTTTTTGACATATTGGGTCTCTCCGTTTTCAAGGTTGACTTTTACTGCTCAAAAGCAAGATAAAGCAAAAAAATTGCAGTGATTTAGAAACCTGTGTCAACTCTTTAGAAGTCATAATACTTGAAAGGGATATTCTGGTCATTCCCATTGTTTTTATCTTATTTATTAGACTTTCAGGTAAAAAGCTGTAGATTTTGAAATGCTCTGGGAGAACAAAGAGAAGTGCCCTAGAATGAGAACTAGCTGGAAGCAATTTAAGTAGCTGGCCAACTCTAGTTTCCGTCAGCAAACAACACTAATAGCGTGCTATTCACTGAGAGTCTATTTGTAAGATTAATGGTACAAGATAGGGTATTTATAGCCCTACTCTGTTTAACAGCATGAGATAGTCAGAATGGAAATGGTTTTTAAAATAGAGAAATTCCATTGTGCATTTTAGTGAGAATATATATTTTTCAAGGTATTTCTACAACGTTAGCATGGTTCTGACAAATTTTACTATCTTACGGCAATTTCAATACTACAAAATGTCTAAGTAGTCCCAAAGATAAAATGCAGGGTTTAGAAGGGAATGGGATTCGAAGTACTTTATTGTAGTCTCTTTGACCAAGAGGGAAGTTGGAAATGCCTTTCTTTGTCTAAGCTATAGACCATGGATCCCCATCGTCATTTTGTTTTACTTTACATAGCATAGGCAAGTTAGGGGAATGAAATATTAATAAAATAATGATAAAATGTTTTTAATGACTAAAATAAAACTGATTTCAAATAATTCTCATGCCACCTATAAAAGTGTACATTGTCGGGACGGGGCCAGGGGCTGAGTGGTTAAGTTTGCACTGTGCTTCGGGGCCCAGGATTTCGCCGGTTTGGATCCTGGGCACAGACATGGCACCGCTCATCAGGCCATGCTGAGGCAGCATGCCACATGCCACAACTAGAAGGACCCACAACTAAAGTATACAACTAAGTACTGGAGGGATTTGGGGAGAAATAGCAGGAAAAAAAATTTAAAAGTGTACATTGTCAATTATCATATTTCGATGCCAGAAAGCATTAGATTCTTTTCCTTCAATTTCTTATTTCCCATTTCTTGAAACAAAATAAAGAACGATATTTTCTGAATTATTAGATAAGTTAAAACTAAACCCACTTTGGCATCAATATACCAGCAGAGACATTTTTCTAAAAATGAATATTTAATAGTTTCATTAATACAAATGGTAGTTCCAATAGGTCCTTTAATTACGTTTCCATAAAAAATAAATGAAACAATTCTGAAGTAATACTAAGTTTGATAAATACATTTTATGAGAAAGTTATTATAAATACAGGACCAGGAAATACAGGATAAGGGACATGCTATTGAAACGGTATCTTAATAAATCTTTAATTATTTCAGAGATTCCTAACTAAAGTGGACACATTGGGAAGCAGTTCTGTAATACAGGGAAATCTCTTAATGAAGCTTCTGCAAGAATATAAAGATGTTTTTGGCCAAAGGTTGAAATATGTGCATTTATTACCTTTTTTATTAGGTTGGTGCACACGTAACATTTTGCACTCTGCAGCTTCTCCTTTCCCAGATCTTCCTACATTTAATTATTTGCCTCTTCAATCCATCTGAAATGCTGTCACCAAAATCTTCTCTTCTGAACTCTCTTCAGTTTGTTTCTCCCCATTCTCAGCACCAACCATGTTCCACAGGTCTTTCCCATATCACTACAGTGGGCAGAGTGCATGTATTAGGCAGGGGCTGGGATCTCTGAGAATGCCCACCTATTTGGCTGGTAAAATGTCTAAGAAATTGTTCCTCCATCAGCAGCTGATTATAGAGAAGCAGAGAGGCAAGGAGAAGAAAAGCGTAGGCTAGACCAGTGTTGACAAGTTCCAGCTGTGCATGGTGAGTGCACACGTATGTGTGTGTGTTTTGCAGAAAATGAGCGTTCAAATAGGTAAGTAGACGCTGAGGAATTTCAAAAGTTTTTTTCTACTTTGTGTATTCTGGATATTTATTTGATGTTTACGATGTAATAGGCACTGAGGCATTGGAAATCTAAGGTGGACAGTGTATACAGGAGACAATGAGAGGAGGAGACAAGTAGAGAGGCCATTACACAGTCTGGAAGTACTATAATGAGGTAAGGATAAGGGGCTATGGGAGTGCATAGAAGGACACCCAACGCAGTGCTCTGAGGCAGAGAAAAAAGGCTTCCAGAGGAGATGATGCCTAATCTGAGACTCGAGGGATAAGTGAAAAGTGAACCAGTGCAAGGAGAGAAGTGAATGAGATCTGAGGATGGGAGGGGCTTTGCAAACAGAAGGAACAAAAGGTGCTGATGTCTGGAGGGCCAAGATCATACAGCACATTGTGAAAGTCGCATGTAGCTCAGTTGGGTTGGAGAGCTGTGTGCCAGAGGGCTGAGAATGTGAAACTCTTCTTGTCTCCCTTGGGACTAGCTTGGGGTCTTGGGTATGGCAGCAGGTGGAGATCTTCCAGGAAAGGATTGAGGAAACAAGTGAGAGCAGAGACTGAGGGACCAAAAAAACTACTGAGGAGGAAAAGTGGCTCCCTATCGCCTCCAAGGTGCTCCTGAAAATCTCTCAGTTTCCAGCTATGGATTGTAACGCTTAAGATTGTTTCTCTGGTTACAAGTCATAGAAACCAACTCTGAATAACTTAAACAAAAGGATAATTTAGTGGAAGGATGTTGGGGCCAATAGAAGAAAAATAGGAAGGATAGACAATTAACCTTGGAAGTAAGCAGGAAAGAAATCAATCCTATGGTCTGTTGGGGCTCTATTTTCACTCAACAAAAGTATTACTAATCACCTACTCTGTGTCAGACCCTGTACAAGGCTGGGAACTGGGGAAAGAGAATCGAATAAAATAGTTACGTGGCTGCTTTTATTGCTTTCAGAGTCTGGCAGGGTTGGGGGAGGAGGGAGTGCCCATGATCCCCAACAGCACTTCCGTAATTACAAAATAGGACAGGTGCTATGCAGGGTGCTATGAGAGAGAAATAACAGAATTTTAAGCTGAGGAGGTGACATCTAAACTTAGGCGTGAAAAATAGATAGTTATCCAGGTGAGAAGCATGTGCAAATTCCCTGAAATGTGAAAGAAGTCAGTGTACTAGAACACTGTAAAGGCATGAGGGGAGGAGCGGAGTGTGGGATAAAATAAAACGGAAGTCAGGCTGAAGCAAGGTCATGCAGAGTTTAGCAGATCTTGAGGAAATTTGGTATTACATCCTAAGTGCAATGAGAAGCTGTTGAGGGGTTTTACGCTGAAACATGATCAGGTTTGCATTTTAAAGACTGCCCCGGATGCTGCAGAGAGAGTGGAGAGTAGGAGGCGGGAATAGAAATGATGAAGCGGTCAGCAAAGAGGTTCTTCGAGTAATCTGCACACATGAAACAGTCACGTTACAGTTTTCTCTGCCTACTGTGCTTTTACATTTCTCTTCTTCTCGTTCTTTTGGGGGATTTCTCCTCCCCTTCCACATGTCCTAGATGAGATGATTAGTCTTGGTGCCCAAAGGTGGTTATTCAGAGTGGCCCCATCCCTCTAGTCAAAGTGCATGGCCCACAAAGGGGCAATGACTCAAGCGGAATCAATCAGTACATTCTGTGAGATTCACATATATATCCCAGAGAAGAGAAGCTCCTTTTCACTGTGGTGGCTAAGCTAGTGATATGTAAGCAGAGTATTGCTGGCTGTCATTTTTTAAAATATAGTGAATTAGGGTAGGACCATCCCAGTTCAGGGCTGGGACGTGAGCTGAGCACGGCAACGGCCTCAGGCACAAGATTTAAGACAGGGTCGGTATTACTGACTTTTCTTTTTGCTTCAGCCTCCGATAGGGCTCACATGCCATGGATGCTGAATCTTTATTTAAATTTTTGACCTTTAGTTCATTCTGGATTTTTTGGCATTAATTTTGTTTTTTCTTAACTATGACATTCAAATATTATTGCTCTCTTTTTTTCTCACATTCTTTTTTTAGGGAAAGATTCACCCTGAGCTAACATCTGTTACCAATCTTCCTCTCTTTTTTTTTTTTTTCCCTCCCCAAAGCCCCAGTACATTGTCACGTATCCTAGTTTAAGTCCTTCTAGTTCTTCTATGTGAGCCACTGCCACAGCGTGGTAACTGACAGACAGGTGGTATGATTCTGTGACCGGGAAATGAACCCAGGCTGCCAAAGAGGTGAGAGCACAAAATTTTAACCACTAGGCCATCAGGGCTGGCTCAAAATATTATTGATCTTGATTACCGAGTTGTTCAGTACTCCTGAAATCTTTACCCTAGATGAGTGCCTCACTCACCTCATCCTAGTGAACACTGATCAAGTTTGACTCTGTCTAGCATTTGAATCCTATTCAGAAAACACTGTCCCTCATCTGTCTTGATGGGAAGCAGAGCCCCCCTTTCATCACAACCCTAAAAATGCCAACTATGTCTATGGTGGATCAGTAGATTGGTCCACTCCACATCCATTCTCATGGGTTTATCATCTTCTATTTTAAAAGCTGGGAAACTAAAATATCCCCCATACTTCCTTGCAACTACTAAGCAGGCATATGACCTAGGTTCTACCAGTCTTATAACTTCACATAAGACTTGGATGCATGTGAAGTGAAGGCTAGGTGTGCAGTGATCAGATATTTTCATAAGCCTGGTGGCAGAGGAGTGTATATGCAGACTTTGAGGGGCGGCTGGGGTAGAGCATCTGGATTCCAGTCCTGAGGGAGAGAAGCACTCAGTAGCAATCTGTAGCAGTGTGTCTCACTAGAAATATCTCACAATGCAAGAATGCCTTGATTTTATTTTCTGGCCATGTAGCACTCACACCTGCTTCTTTTGGCCCTCCTAAAGATTCTGAGAGATACTCAAGGTTATTTAATAAATTCCTTTTTGCTTAAACAAGCAGAAGGGGCTCTATTGTATGTAACAAAGAGCTCAGTCCCTATGCCAGCTTTTCCAGCCTCCCTTGCAGCAAAGGCACAGACACACAAACTAGAGTCAGCAGTCAGAGGCATCTGTTTGGTACACTGGTCAGGAGCTAGTGACGCAAAGAACAAAAGGGACAGTGGGGCATCTTTGTTTCAGAGGAAATGAGGGCAGAAAAAATATCCAGTTTGTGAAAGCAGCAGTGGCAGTACCTAAATACCTTGATTTTAGCCTGGGGAGACCCTGCACAGATGTCTTTGTGTTTAGATTTCTAACCCATGGATCCCGGGAGATAGTAATTTTGTGCTGTTTTAAGCACCTACTTTTGTGATAATTTGTTACACAGCAACGGAAAATTAAAACAATGTGTCAGGGTTTAACTGACCCTATGTTTTTTCTTTCTTTCTTAGTGGCACACAAAACAAGGGAGTGTGTCAGAATTGATAGCATCATGAATTCAGGAAAATGTTGTTTACAGTGATTTAAATCTTCCCTATTTTGTTCAGAGGTTCAGCTTTTCTAACTCAGGATTGAATAAACTAAGTCATTGAGTTCATCCAGTTGGAGTGACATGAAAGGAAAAATCAAAGGAGTTGTGAGTATTTGCAAGATATTATTTATGATAATGGGTCACATTATCTAAACCAAGGATAAAAACACTGGGAGCAGAGGGATGATGGAGCAGAGGGATAATGGATCACAAGAAGTGATACTGCCACTTATTATCTATGAGATATTAGATAAATTACCTATATTTCCAATCTTTTCTCATCTATAAAATGGAGCTAATTATACTACCTCACAGAACTGAAGTGATAACTATATAAAATAACATATGTATACCGTGTATTCCAATGTCCAGCATAGGGCAAGTAACTATATTCTGCCTTCAAATCCTATTTAAGATAATATTTGTCTAATTTCTTTGTCTAGAAATGATTTCTGTGAGAATAAGTTTTCTTCAGTCCCTATTCCCACTGACTACTCTGTCATGTCTTGAACTTTTCCAGGCTCATGATTGAGAAATGAAAATTATTTTTTAATTAAGCTTCATAGAATAGAATAAAGAATAGAATAGAATAAAGTTTTAACTAAATTCATAAAATAATGAAAAAATGCAATTAGATACTCAGGACCAAGAAAAATGTACAAATCACATCAAAAAAAGTCCAGCTTATTCCAAGATATTTGTAACCTTTATGAAATTCAAAATACTTTTTTAAATAATTTAAATTTGTTGAAATGCATCACTTGGGCAATTGAATGAACCTTTATAAAATGAAGTCTTTACATTCTCCACACGCTCAAGCTATGTCTGTACTGGCATTTCAACACCAGACACTTGAAATTTTCTTTCCTAAAGTCGTGGAGGTCATTCTTTTTCAATTATGTCATTCATCTTGTATTTCAATCACATGCACCATAAGCATGGTGGAGAAATCGTAGTGAAATCTGAGTTTATGCTATGTTTTGCATTGACAGGGTTAACCAACTGGAATGGCTACCAAAAGATACTTTTTTGAATATAACTGGCTGAAAACAGAATCACTGCTAGTTGAAGATCAATATAAAGATATATCATAATTAATTGGTATAAGTTAATCTAAACTTTATTTTTGTACAGAAATTCACATTCACCAGATATACATAATTGTATATATAGATGTATATAATAGTATATTATATATACACATGCATATACTTTTTTGTATAGCTCCTTACAGATTAAAAGACATCCAATATACCTCACTTACTCTTATGGTTTACTATAAATCCAGTGGTGTTCTGACTACTACCAGCACGGTTTTTTAGATTCTCTAAATGCAGCTCATTTAATTTATCATAATCTAACTTGTAAGACCTTCAGAATCTTTATATTGCAAAGAAGTAACATTCAATTACCTCTAAATAAACATTTGTAAGTATAACAGAAGGAGAACCCCCATAAGAAGGTTGTATTTAAAAGCATTTAATAATTAAAAGTATGTAATAATCTCTATGGCCTGCATACTCCACGCTTAGAATGGAGTTTAACAAACAGTAATATATTCTGTACATCAACCCTGATATATAATAGTTTGAATTTTTAACATTTCATGAATATTCTACTAATGATACAATAGTAGCCAGTAGTTTTGTAGGGCATGAGCTTTTAAAAAGCGTTTTCACAGGAGGCTGGCCCAGTGGCATAGTGGTTAAGTGTAGTGCACGCCGCTTTAGTGGCCCAGGTTCATGGGTTTGGATCCCAGGCGTGGACCAATACCACTTGTCAGCCATGCTGTGGTGACAACCCACAAACAAAATAGAGGAAGATTGGCACAAATGTTAGCTCAGGGCCAATCTTCCTCAGGAAAAAAAACACAGTATTTTCACATACATTTAATGTTATAAAAATTCCATCATTATCAACCACATTACAGATAAGAGAACTGAGAATCAGTAGATAAACTGTAAACCCAGCATCACACAGTTGAAAGAGGACTGTGAAGTCAAATTGAGATTCCTGACTTTAAGTTTAGACTTATTTCTCTTATAGAATATTTGCCATGTATGATTAAGACAATATATATAAATCTATTTTTCTTGTTGTTATGCCTGAATACCAGAAAAATCCCAAATTTCAGTAAATGAAAACCTGCTAAGTTTCTCTAATTCTTTTCAATATTTGAGATGTTTCTGTGAAAAGATTTTCAAACTTGGACTGTTAATTACATTGCTTAGTTTTCTAACAAGCAGGAGTTTTGTGTGAGAAGCGAGCATCTGTACGAATAAAATCAGAAATACTCATGCTGCTATCTGTGCCAACTAGGGTCTTACCATTGATTCTGACTCCAAGGAAATATATTTCTCTACATATATAGGGCAAAAAACTCTAGTGAATCTGCCTGCACCAAAACAAGAAGATAATTGATTCCTCCATGGGAAAACTAACATACTTCAAGAATTTTCCGCAATATTTGACTCTGCAGAAAGGGGGTCCAAGATGAAGATGTTTACCGTGCTGTTGAGGGGAGTCTGTCGTAAGCATCAAGAGTTCACTTTACAATCAAGTGTGGAGCTAGAGTGACTCATGCTTCCTTAAATTAAAAGGCTCACATTGAGAATATCTTGGTTTTAGAGAAATAGTCTTTTTCATATTCATGCATGGTGCAGTCCACTTATCAGAACTTTCTTCCCTCTTTGGTGAGAAAAATATCTCCATCTCAATGGAACATTCCTATAAGCTGAACTTACTCAACTTGTAAAATATAAGCCTTTAAAAAAAGAAAACTTTTAGATTATTATCTAAATCAAGACTGTTGACTGAACTAATTATTCCTCTATTTTTTTCTTTTTTCTTTTGAAACACACTAGGAAATATCTTGGTCCTCAGAAGGGCATCTCGCTTACAGATTTGTAATACCTCAATGCCCTGCCTGAAGCTATCCCTCCAAGGGGGACCACAGTCAGCCTAGACCAAGCGGAGAATTGATTTGTTCAAGAGATCTTTATTAGGCACTGTCTGTGTGCAAACACTGGTCTAGATAGTGGGACATAAGAATGTATGTACCTGGTCAATAACCAAGTGCTTCAGTGTCTATTAGGAAAACCAACACAATAGAATGCAGTCTGATCTGTGTTACAAGATACAGTGTTGGCAGAAAGGAAATCATGATCAATACTGCTTGGGCATGTTTACAAAGTGTCAATCTGGGAAGACTTTTGGAGGAGGAGCAAAACTGAGCTATAATTTCAAGGAGAAACACACATTCATTATGAGACAAGAAAAGAAATGGAATTCTAAGCTGAGGACACTTTATGCGATGAGATAGACAGGAGACAAGAAGAAAAGATTGAGAGTTTTAAATACTTACATTCTCTCAGAATGTCATGTACAAGGGAAAGAACAGTGGGAGATGGATTTTGAAAGGTAAACAAAAGCCAGATCATGGAAGACCCTGGATGCCACACACAGACACAAAAGAGAGAGAAAGAGAGTTTGGATGGATTATTTACCAAAGTCATTGAAGGGTTTATTAAAGGGCTGAATAAAATCAGATTTGTATTTTACAAATACCACTCAGGAAGTGCTGTGGAAAGAGAAGAAAAAAATAGAGTTGAGGAAATGTAGCAGTCTTAAGATCCTCTTTCAAAGACTTCGTTCATATGTATAGGCACACGTGTTCTCTTACATACACGTTAAAGTTTGGCGGTCCCTGCTATAAACTAAAAAGATAGGGAGGTGCTCTTCAAGAGCCTAGGAGTCAGCTGAGGCCACTGCAAACTGGAATCCACTTCTATTTGACCTGAAAGGTTTTCCGGTTTTTTTAAAGTGTCCTTTTAATTAAAAGTGATAAATCGTGCTTAAGTGACACTTTCATAAAGAGGGAAAAAAAAGCAACCTCCATTATGTAAAGAAAGGTTATATAGGTTATATAATGAGGCATCTCAAGGATTTAGAAAGCCAGTTGGTGGACTATTGTAATATTCTGATAAGAGCTAATCAGATTATAAACCAAATAGATGGATATAGAGAATGAAATGGTGTGAGAGGTGCTTAAGAGGACTCAGTGATTGATCAGGTATGGAGTGAGAAGACAGGAAAGATAGCAATGACTTTCATGTTTCTTACCTGGGTGATGGAGTACCCAGTGGAGTCTTTTACAAAGGTTAGAAATATAGGTTATATTCCAGAAATGTTCAGGTTGGCATGATGTTTTAAAGCAAATCAACAAACATTCAATTTAATGTTGCGATTCTGAATCAGATATTTGGCATCAGAAAAATATATTTTGTGTTAGAAATTGGCAAGCTAGCAATTTCTGCAGTGCTTACAATTGAACTATATAATTTACAGACCATGGGGCACTTGGTTTAGCTGCAGAGCCAGAATAATAGTTTCAGTTGATGACACTTTATGATACAGAATATTGCGTGAATAGTTATAATCAGGCAATTAGTTCTATTACTCATGGCATAGAGCCAGAAGCACAAAACCTCAATATAGGTAATCAATACAGCTACATGTAATCAATTGAATATAGACTGTAGGTAAACACAGGATTAAAATAAGTCAAGTCAATTACAAATATCCCGATGTGATTAAATAACAATCTGCAGGGATTTATAAAAATATTTGAATAAAAGTATACAATGCTTCTGGGATAAACTAATCCTAACTTTAAGACTCTGTTCATTTATTCATTCAACCTGTGGTTACTGAGTACCTATCAAGAACCAGAGACTATGCTATAAGTGCTAGGGATACAATGGTAAAAACTATGGTCTCTGTACTTTATGGTTTAGAGGAGGAAACAAATGTTCAATAATCACAAAAACCTATAATTACAAACTGTGATAAAATCTATGAAGAAAGATATAGTAGGCAGAAGAATGCCCCCTCTTCACAAAAGACATCCACATACTAATGCTTAGAACCCCTAATATGTTAGCTTACATGGCAAAAGGGGCTTGGCAGATGTGATTAACTTAAGGATCTTGAGATGCTCTTATCCATGTGGGCCCAATGTGTTCAAAGCGGTCCTTAAAGGAGGGAGGTTGGAGGGTCAGAGTCAGAGAAGGAGATGTGATGATGAAAGCAGAGGGTCAGAATCAATGCTGCTGGCCTTGAAGATGGAGGAAAGGGCCATGAGCTAAGGAATGCAGGCAACCTCAAAGGCTGGAAAAGGCGAGTAAACAGATTCTCCCCAAGAACCTTCTGAGAGAGCAACAGCCCTGCTGACATTTGGATTGCAGCTCAGTGAAACCCATTTTGGTCTTTTGACATCCGCAATTATAAGATGATAAATATGTGTTGTTTTAAGCCACTCAACTTGCCCTAAGTTGTTATCATAGCAATAGGAAACCAATACAAAAGATTCAAGGAACTATGCAGTGGATATGCAATAAAAGAACTGCTTTGGAATCTCCCATTTTAAACATGAGTTTGAAATTCTATTGCAATGGAAAAGGTAGAGTTGGTAAAACTCTGAGGGTCACCAAAGGGGCCCCAAATGGCATAGGAAATCAGAGGGGTTTAGAAAAGCTTTAGACGTTGAACAAGGTTTTTGATGACTACCTCCAAAATCTTTCTGATGAAAACAGATCAACTCTAATCAAATCCTGCAAGCAAGGAAAGGATAAGTCCGTTGGAGACATTAAGGTTAGGCTCTTTAACAGCTTGAGGTAACACTCAGGAGAAGATCCTGAGCAAATGAGAACACACATCTCTCCACACTTTTTTGGTGAAAAGCCTGAACCAGAAATAGAAGGTTTAATATGCAAGCAAAGCTTAAATGGAAAATAGTCCCTTTGTCAAATCTCCCTCAGCTCACTGAATATTTTTATGGGGCCTTAGAACAAAAATAGAATAAGACCTAGAATAAATTGACGTCTTTACAAATAAAACAACGAAAGGTTCCTATCGCAGTCATTAAGGATCATAAGAGGAAGCTACTTCTTAGGACACCAATGCATGTCATGAACAAAAATGACGCTGGAAACAAAATACAATTGCCCAATAACACTAAGAAAATAAAAGGAAAAAAAATAGACGATCAATAAAGGTGATCTAAGGGGGAATCAAATGCTCAATTGTCCAGTTTATTTTTACATTTACAAGAAGAAATGTATCTAAATATTAAAGGACAACCTTGCAAGCTTTTGATTGACACAGATACTACAATACTAAGCATAAAGTTTTCCATTATTATACAACCTCTGCTTTAAAGTCAACAAACTACTCAGGTGGTAGGTATTTCCGATGACCCTCAGACACTGACTGTCATGTGTTTAACTGGCAATGTTCTTTCCTCCTCTGTGACAGACAGCACAGCTGCTAACTTCGTAGAGAGGGTATACTGTGCAAATTGCCAGACTCAAAGTTCTCCTCATAGCGTCTTTGCTTTTTTTCGTGGTTTTTTTTTTTTTGTGAAAGATTAGCCCTGAGCTAAAATCTGCTGCCAATCCTCCTCTTTTTTGCTGAGGAAGACTGGCCCTGAGCTAACATCCGTGCCCATCTTCCTCTACTTTATATGTGGGATGCCTGCCACAGCATGGCTTGTTAAGCAGTGCATAGGTCCATACCCAGGATCCGAACCAGCAAACCCCAGGCTGTTGGAGTGGAATGTGCAAACATAACCGTTGTACCACTGGCTTGGCCCCCTGATAGCCTCTTTCTTGAAATCCTTCAAGACTCCTCTGTTCATACTATGGTCGTAGATAATTTGGACATTGACTTACTGGTGTTCTTGTGTCTAAATCAAACCGAAATTGAAGATTTTCGCAAAGAACTGGAATCTCTGTGCACTAAACTATTCACTGATATTGGCAGAATTATTGAGGCTGAACCCACGAAGGTCCAGATAGACCCATCCAAACCTCTACCAGAGCTTTCACAACACTCTCTAAGACTAGATCTAAAGAAAGACTAAATCAGTAAATCAACACTTAATGAAGCACACATTATACTGTACCACTCATTGTAATACTTTTACCTTCCAAGTCAAGAAACTCAACAGCGAAGGATATAGATTTTTTTCAGCATCATAGGGCCATCAATAACATAGTTATTCCCAACTTCCCTGTGGTACTAAAAACAAATACAGTTTTATATTTGGTGTCACATGAGGCTATATAATTTACAGTCATAGATCGGTATTCTGCTTTCTTTATGGTCCCTTTAGATCAAGATAATCCATACCTCTCTGCCTTCTCCTGGCAAGGTCAACAAGGTACCTGGGCATTTATGCTTCAGGATTTACTGAGGCACTTTCTTACTTTTCACAAGTTCTTTCCCAGGGCCTTCAAAACCTTACATATCTTTTCAATTCTATTGTTATTCAACACGTGGATGACCCCTGGCCACATAGTAAAGAAGACTTGAACATAAAGATCAATTCCTTCTATTTACATACCATTTTAGCTCAAAAAGAACATAAACATTTCCTAAAATGAATTACAATTTAGTCAATAAATGTGCATTAACGAAGACATGAACTATCATAGAAGGTAGATTACTTACTCCTGACAGTCTAAAAGCCAACAAAACTTTCAGAAGCCAGTCACTACGAGAAAATTACAAGAGTTCCTGGGTCTCATGAGCTTCCGTAGACAATGAGGTCCCAGTTTTTCTGAAACTGACGTACCTTTTTATGACTTAAGCAAGTCTTCAGTAGCCAAATTTCATCTTTGGGAACATAAATGTGAGCACACAGTTTGTGATTTAAAATTAGCTTTATACAGTTCTCAACCAGGGATGTAGGGAGCTAGAAATAATATTGTTCCAAACATACAAAAACAACAACAAAAAACTGGACGCAAAACAAGTACATGCTTTTTCTTGAACTCATCAGCCAGTTGAGGTAAAAGGGTGATGGACTGGCCTAAAACTGAAGATGAGACAAATCCCTGAGGGAAAGATGACTTGTAAATTCTGGTTTAATTGGGGAGGATGCAGGAACACTCATAAGAATAGTTTGCTAGGGGGCCGGCCCTGAGGCTGAGTGGTTAAGTTCACATACTCTGCTTGGCAGCCTGGGGTTTGCCAGTTCGGATCCTGAGTGTGGACCTACACACCACTCATCAAGCCCTGCTGTGGCAGTGTCCCACATAGAAGAACGAGAAGGACTTACCACTAGGATATACAACTACTTACTGGAGCTTTGGGGAAGAAGAAAAAAAAGAGAGGAAGATCAGCAACCGATGTTAGCTCAGGACCAATCTCCCTCACCAAAAAGCATACCTTAAAAAGAAAAATTTTACTAAGGTTGGTGGAGTCTGAATGTACACTAGCAAGGGAGCATGACACCTCTAGGAGTAGCAAACACAGGGAGAGTCCACACACTCGTGCAGGCTTTTCTCCATGAACCCACCTCAACAAAATGATTAGAAAACTCCTAAGAAAGCCTTCTTAATGTTGCATACTTTGGAGAGGGGGATGACAGCCTCTGCAGGAAGACGTGAAAGCTTTCTACTGAATCCCTTATAACAAAAGTCAATCTGTGAAGGGAGAGGGAAAGGAAACAAAGCACAGTCATAATTAGGGCACTGGTGAAGACCTATTGCAGCTAGGAGAAGGAAAGAGGGGCCAAAAAAAACCAGTACCCACTAGCTCTGCAGAGGGGCAGGAATACGTACTAGTGTCAGATACACCAGGAGAGGGGCAGGAGTATTGAGAAGATCACACTCCTAAAACTAAGGAGATGATGGTTATCTAAGGCTGAAGCTTAGTCAGATACACAAACTAACAAGCATCAGACAGCAAGTTAAGGACAAGATATATACCCTTGCACAGTGCAAAGGAGAGACCTAAATCCAAGGAAGGAGCAGCCACTGAAGCAATCCCTGTAGCAGACCAGCCACCTCCCTAAACACAAAGTAGCCCTAAAGGATTTTGAAGCCTGTAGTAAACTGAAAGTGATCATAGCAACAACAGACTTCAAACCCAACCCAACTTCTAACTAGATTAACTCAAAGCCCATGCTAAATGCCTGGCACAAAGAAAGGTGTGCCTATTTCCAGGCATAAAAACATACTTGTCTCAGTCTGTACCGTACTACACAATATGTCTGGTTTTCAACAAAAGACAAGAAAAAACATACAACCAAGAAACAATGGAATTATTAAAACCATATCCACAAGTGACAGATGTTGAAGTTACTAATTTAAAATTATTATGATTAAAATGTTGAAAATTCTAATAAGAAAGTTGTGAAACATACTACATAAGATGAATAATTTTAGCAGAGATTAAAACCATAAAAAAAATCAAACGAAAATACCAGAATTCTATAACATAGTATAGAATACCTTCAACAGGCTTATCAATAGACTCAAGATAGTCAAGGAGAGAATTAGGGATCTTGAAGACAGGTAAGCAGAAATTATCCAAACTTAAACACCAAGAGAAAAAAAAGAGTAGAAGAAGGAAAAAAAAGTGCAGGGCATCCAAGAGCGTGGGACAATATCAAACTCTCTGCCATACACGTAATTGCAATCCCTGAAGAAGAGGGTAGAATAAGACAGAATAAATTTGAAAAAATAATAGTTTATTTTTTTTCCAAAATTAATGACAGACACCAAATCCAAGATGCTCAAAAATTACCAACAGGGAAAGCTATCATCCAATCCCTTCCAACAAAAAGAAGAAGAAAAAAAAAGCCAACACACTAGCTATATCTTATTCAAATTGCTTGAACAAAAGACAAAGGTTTGAAGGAAATCAGATGAAAAAGGGCACATTATAGATGAACAGAAATAAAAATTGCAGCGGACTTTTCTTCAGAAATCATGCAAGCTAAAAGACAAAGGAGTAACATCTCTAAAGTGCCAAAAGAAAACTCTGTCAGCCTAGAATTCTGTATCCAGTGAAAACATCTTCTTTTTTTAAATGAAGAAGAAATAGGGTTTTTCCAGACAAACAAATAATGAGGGAACCATCAGTTCACCTACTGTCTAAGAAATATTAAAGATAGTTCTTCAGGCAAAAGGAATATGATCCCAGACAGAAATTAGCATTTGCATACAATAATGAGGAACACCCAAAATGCATGTCATTGCCTTCAAAAACTTGCCCCAAATCGATCAATCCCATTTCTTGACAAACCCACTCTTTTTCAGATCCTTGGCCCAGGTTTCTTAGTTCTTCATTTCTATCGTTTTCATTTGATTCTTTCATAGAGGTTACACCTCTCTTCTGGAAACATCCTCCTCTGATGACCTCTTTCAGAGACACCTTTAGGATTCTGCCGCAATGTTTTTTTCCCTTACATACAACATAAATAATAAAGTTAGCTTGGCTTGATCAAGAAGTTTTATGACAGTTTTCTTGTTTGAAAGTCAAATCAATAAGCAAACACTTGAAATTTTAGCAGAAAACACAAGAGAATATATTTATGACCTTGGGTCAGGCAGGGTTTCTTAAATAAGACACAGCAAGCACAGATCACCATGGAAAAGACCAATACCCTTGACTGTTTATATTAAAAAATTGTCTATGAATAAAAAGACATCATAAACATAGTGTAAAAACAGGTCTTAGACTAGTAAGTTAGTTTTAATACATATGACTGAAAAAGAATGAATGTACAGAAATATGAAAATCCTCTCACAAATTAGTAAGTAAAAGGTAAATGAGCCAATAAAATAAGTGGGTATAATAGAACAGAATATTCACAGAGGAGAAAACCCAAATGGAAAATAAATTTGTGAAAATGTGTTCAACCTCACTAGTAATCAAGGAAACATAAATTAGTACAAAAGTGAGATCTAATTCAGAGCTATTTGGTTTGCAAATAAATAAGCCCTCCTCTTTTTGAGGATGTGAAGCTATGAGTACATTCCTAACAAGAATGGAGGGTGGTTCAACCACATGAGCAAATAATTTGCCCATTCCTGGTACAGTGAAAGACGTGCACACCATTCAGCCTAAGGATTCTACGTTTAGGTTTCACTTTATATGAACTAATTCGTGCAGAAGGAAGCATATACAATCATGTCCATCACTACACCATTGATAATCGTGAAAATGTGGAAGCGACCTCATAGAACATCAGTTGAGAAAGCTTAAATAAATTGCTGTGTGATGACAAAATAGAACTCTGTCAAGCAGTAAATATCAATAATGCATCTGATAATTATCTTAAAAATAATTTTGCATTTGAAAATTTATATGCAATGCAACACAAATATATAAATGAAACCATTATATAGTAGGTTGAATTATATAAAATTGCTTTTGTAAATAGATCAATTAAGGTCAACTATCATCAGTTTCACGGCTTTCAATTTAATCTATTTTAAAACACATTCAAAGAATAGTATACGTTGTTTCTGGATATTTTTGTTAGTAGGTAACTAACAACTTGCTAAGTAACTAAATGTCTTGACCAAATAACGTGTCAAGCACTGTTACAAGCATTTTACATGTAAAAACTTATTTAATCCTCATGATAACCCTATAAAGCAGATGTATTATTACACTCATTTTTATAGAGAAGGACGCTAAGGTCAGGGAAATTGTGTATCTATTTAATAAAAGAAGAAAAATCATGCCTGAAAGGAAGTACATCAATTTTATGACAGACTTGACTCATGAGGAAGAAAGTAGATGAGAAGGAGAATTGTGCGGAAGGTGAAGAAGGGTTTATGTATTATTAAAAATAAACAAAATAATACAAAATAAACAAAGAGGATAAGAGATCTAAAGTTAATATGGTAAAAACCTTTTAATCTGTTTTATTTCTTGGCAGATCATCGTCTATTATTTTATTTTTTACACTTTTCTTAATGTTTGAAATGTCTCTCTCTTTTTTTTAATTTCAAAAGAAAGACAACTCACCCTCTTTGTGAATCACTTCCTGTAATTTCTTGGCCTCTTTCTCCGCTAGTGGATATTGGTCTTTAAGCGATCTTCAAAGTCATCAGAATAGCCCTTGATAATAACAACTGACACTTATGCGCCAGGGAAGCATCTGTAAGAACAAAGAAAAAAGTCTTAAAAAAAAAAAATGAAACAGAACTTTGCTCCCCAAAATATATATTCCATCTGCAAGTACTTGGGAGATGCACAGTAAATATTTTACAGTTCCAAAAATCATACAAGTATCTATTTCTTGCACATGAAAGATACTTGCTCTTTGAAATGACTTAGCTGAAAAGCAATAGAAGCCAATGGAAGTCTTGGGGAAAGTAAACGAACCACAGGGAAGTAATCAATTCACAAAACTCGAACAATGAAAATATGATAGCACAGGAATAGCTCAAATTAGGGTAAGATTGTAGTTGGTGCTTTTCCTAATTAAGTTTTTAGATGTGAATGTGCTTAAGGGTCAAGGAACAAGGCAGAGAAGATATGGCTGATTCTCCTTCCAGTTAATTTATTTTTTAAGTGTGAATTAGCCCAAGGGTCATAAGACAGCGATATTTTTTAGCCATTGTAATTGTGGTTGGAATTTTAACCGTGTGAGGACAGGAGAGAAAGACCTGGGCTCCTCAGGACATTTTTCCTTTAACAAGGCTGGAAATAGGAGGTCTCTGAGCAGAGGCTCCTACCTGGTAGCAATCCCAACTCTGCAATTGAAAGCATGCGGTGTTGATGGGTTTTATGTTTAGTCCTAACTCATCGCTTTCTCCCTTATTAATCTTTCCCATGATAAGGTAAGTTAGAGCCTAAGGCTGCTTCTCTGACTTGAAAGTTCTGGGGACGATGGTTTCCCATCATCTTGCTCTTCATTTTCACCTTTGCGAGACCTTCCTGCTCTTGTCTCCCTCTGCTCTTCTCACTGGCTGCCTTTTCCTCGGTATTAGAAATAGAACTATTCTGACTGTTTTAAGAGTATCACCTGATTCTTCTTGGTGGAACTGGTTTAAGAGATGGTTGCCTGGGACTCAAACTGATCTGTGGGGGTTAAAAACCAAACAAACGCATCCATGTTGAGTCAGGATGTGAATTTGGTATAATTAACGCTGTACTTTCACTACTAAAACAAACCTTCAATATCAGAAATTTGGTTCTTAATTAATGCTCATGATGATTTTAGACATATTTCATACATGTCAATGATTCTGAGGGAAAGAATCCACATCTGAAATGCCTTTAACCCTTAATCTGAGAGAAAGATTCAGTGTCGATTATAATCTCTTTCCTTTTATTTCTGTTATTTTAGTAGAACAGATATTTTGGATCTTTAATCAGTTCATGCACTTTGAATTATATAGCTCAGGTTTTTCAAAATATTTATCTGTAACAGTAAAAAACACATTTTAGGGGCTGGCCCTGTGGTCTAGTGGTTAAGTTCAGCATGCTCGCTGTGGCAGCCCAGGTTTGGTTCCCAAGCATGGACTTACACTACTTGTCATGCTGTGGCAGCAATCCACATACAAAATAGTGGAAGATTGGCACAGATGATAGCTCAGGGCGAATCTTCCTCAAGCAAAAAACAAAAAAAAAGGCGTTTTATATTATATACATATATATGTATGTGTGTATGTTTCTGTATGAAATATGCTTCTACATGAAGCAAAAGTTTCAAGAAGCAATGCTTACTTCTCTATATATACTGCACTCATGTTTCTACTGTATTATTTTCAATTAAAAAAATGCTAGTACTATCTCAATTTCATGACCTACCACCAGGTTACAGACTATTGTTTGCAAAACACTGGTTAGCCGACATTGACCTAAATGTATCTTATTAAAGCAAATGATATAGCTATATAAAATTTATATATATATTTTTACTATATGATATTTACTTATCTGATTGCTCTACTCTTGTCTCTAAAACATTAACAATAGTAGTGAGATAATGTACATCCAATTTAGGCGGCCACACAAAACAATGTGTTTTTTTGCTTTAATTGAAAACCTTAGGCAAGCAATGAAAGAATTAAATAAGAATGGATGAGCTCACAGCTGAGATGAAAATAAGATACAGCTTACTCCAAAACTGATGTTCATATAAGACTATACAGCTACCTATATGCAAGCTAGCCTTTCGATTCTTCTTCAGTGATAAACTGGTAAAAACCCTTAGTGAGGTGTGATTAAAACATAGCCTTTCCATGTGGAAGATGCTCAATAAATGCTAGTTCCTATTTACTCTCCATTTTGTGTTGGTTATTTTAAGTCCCAGCTTTATGGATATCTGAAAGAGATACCATCTGCTGAAATGAAGCACTGAGACTTCAGTTTTCATGGAATTCCTCTGTTTATGCTTAAGTAATAATGGAAACTTGCTAAATTCTTAAGTTAGCTTGAGGTTTGAATGGTGTTCAGACAATAAGCTACGGAGAATTGTTTTGCTCTTGCCTTTTTTACATTTCTTTACATTTTTTTCTCCAGTGTGGTTGCAGCTAAAGCAGAAAAGTACTGTTTTTGGCTTCTGGTTTCACCTATTATCAGAAAATACTGGATGAAATCAATGACAAACGTGCAGCAAGAACTGAAGGGGGCTTCCTTCTTGGGAAGAAGAATGTTGGAAAGTCTGTCGAGCTGTGACTGAATCTATGCATTCTATCATACCCTTGCAATAAGTGACTCTCTGCTTAAATCTAATAAAATGCCTTTTTCTAAAACAGCACTGTGATTATTACTTTTGTTTATGACACATCCACAAAGAAGAAAATTAAACTCACATGGTTTGAAGATAAGGGAATAAGTCAAATCCTAAAACCAGAACCTCATTCCCCAGCAGCCGACAGGAGCTCACAGAAGATGCCCGAGTTTTTGAACAGATCTCTTTATGGGCCATTGGAGGACTACTTGAATGACACTAGCAGAATTGCATTTTAGAAAGATTACTCTGATTGCAGTCATCATATCCAAAGTCAAAAACAAGAGGAGAAACAACCTCCCTTACTTTTTAGCTCCATACTTAATAACCGGAAGCAGAGGAAATGTGGGGTAACTGGATGCGATACAGAGCAAGGTAGGAAGACATAAAGAAGGACCAAGACTTTAGCTGTGAGCAGAGCTGATTAAGGAGCATTCAGGTTTATTGAGAACTGGCTGAGTGGTGCATGGTTGAGATAGCCAGAGTTGAAAGCTCAGGGTTAGAGGAGATGTGGGGACTGATTCTTTGGATCTCATTCAGAGAGTGTGAGCAAGCTTCTTCACTTTATTCTGATGTTTCTAATAACTCCCTATGAAAGTATGACTATTGTGTTATTAGCATAAATATTTAAATAAAACAGAATAACTTAGAAGAATTAGAAAAATAATTATCTAGGTATAACTAGATTCTGTACTCATACATCAAAACTGTAATAAGCTACATATGCCTTTAAATGCTGAGCTATTTGTTTAAAGGTTTTATGCTCACCTTCTCTCCTCATCACACTTAAAGATTTTTTTGTGTGTGAGGAAGATTGGCCTTGACCTAGCATCTGTTCCCAATCTTCCTCTTTTTGCTTGAGGAATATTGTTGCTGAGTTAACATCTATGCCAATCTTCCTTTATTTTAGTGGAATGCTGCCATAGCATGGCTTGATGAGCAGCGCTAGGTCCACACCCAGGATCTGAACCTGCAAAACCCTGGGCCGCCAAAGCGGAGGGTGTCAACTTCACCACTATGCCACTAGGCCGGCCCCTTAAAGATTTTTCAAAAATCTGATTCATTGAAAGATGCTGTGGGTTCTGCATATACATTTATCTGAAAAGACCTAGATCAATCAACTGACCTGGAGTGTTTTCCAATGGAATGTTTTCAAAGTTGAAGGAAAATGCAATTAAGTCTGATAGATTCATTCCGTGGGGAGTCAGGGATCTGAACATCGTGCAGCAGAATCACAAGCACCTCCAAATGGCCTTTACCTCACCTTGTATCGTGCCTTTCAGAGCGGGATATCACTCCCACAGGACGCCCTTGGAATGTCCTCCCAAGTGAAGATATTGGAAAGAAATCCACCAACTTTAAAAATGTCTTCTTCCTACCATTTCTTCACCAGTCTTTTTCAACAGGTAAGTTTTCATAAACTCCGAAGAGATGAGCTCATATTGTCTAGCTTTTATCAGTCGAAACATACACACACACAAAACCTCACTTGGAAAACTTAGTCTTTCTTTTCTCACCGGAGACGTTTTCTGTTTAGTCATTCATTCAGCATCCATCCACTGTGCTTCACTAATTCAATCTCCTAATTCAACAAGCATTTGTTGTTCATCCTCCTGCACGTCACTCCGATGCTGGCTTCTGACAATTCAGAAAGGAGAGGCACAAGCTGCCCTCTGGTTGCTCATATTCTAGGGAATAAGACAAAATAATAATCTGAAAGAGTGTTATTACTTCCATGACACCGATATAAATGATTTGAGTAGAATCTGGGAGCTACAGCTCTGATGACAGATCATAATATCACCCAGATGAATGACCCATGATGCAGATTCAGCTGTGACATCAGATGACCTAATTTGCAGTCCACTCAAGCA
This sequence comes from Equus quagga, assembly GCF_021613505.1. Lineage (NCBI taxonomy): Eukaryota > Metazoa > Chordata > Mammalia > Perissodactyla > Equidae > Equus > Equus quagga. Next base: position 87,743,473 of record NC_060277.1, on the reverse strand, counting down.
AACTCTGCTTAAAACCTAAGAGAACACCAGAATCTGGCTCAGGAATTTTGTGTTGGATTCCAAAAGGGCTTATAGTACCGCTACCCCGCTGTGGCTAGATTTTCATTTAAAGGTTTAGACCATCTGTCCACTTATTTCTCAATGAACTGTTCACTTTATGGAAACAACCCCTTTTTTAAAATGTATACCCTACCTCTTGAATCATACACCTAGCAAATCAAATAGAGAAGAAACTTCAGAAATGTACAAAGTATTAGCTTCTGATTTAACAATAGCACCATGGAAATATTTTGACAACTAGCTTGAAGGTGATTTTCTTATAAGGATAATAAGAAATGTTATATGTTTTTTAAATAGGCAGTGTAAAATCTTTTCACAGATTGAAGTAAAGGGACCGAGGTGGAGGTCAAATAGTGCATTTTAGCCATTGGCAGATATGTTTGGAGTGGTGGCCATTGATAAGTGACTGACAAGCAGAGAGGAGGAGATAAATATGTATGTGAAAGATTTCAATTATTCATGCTCCTTGGGCGGCAGCTCAGGTTTAACCTAATGGCATCTCATTTACTGTCTGTTACACTTGGAGGTGGTCAACAGGCCTAGAGGACAGAGTGTCTTTTTCAAGAAAACCCCTTTGTGACAGAGAATACTGGGAAAGGACAACTTCACGACAGTTCCCAGGAGGGAAGAAAAGGCTGAAAATTCTGTGTTGCTTTGAATAAAGAACATTCAAGTGCATTTAAATCACTTATCTAAATTTATTATGATAAAATCATGAATTATGTTCGCTCCACATTTGCAATTAGATGGTACAACAGATGGTGAAGATTTACAGAAACATTAACATTCTGGATAAGACAAGTTTAATAAATTTGTCGATGGGAGTCTCTGGGGCTATGAGAAAATGTTTACATGCCAAATAAGATGGTAGCTGGGTTTGCAAGAAGGCAAAGACTCAGAAAGGGGGATTTTCGCATTTCTGCTATCAAATTCTGAATGCTGAATTTGCAGAGGATTTTTTGTTGTAAGAACTCTAGATAGCTTCAAAATTTGTTTCACTGAAGCCCACACATGGTGCCAGGAGTAGATCTGCCAGACAAGATGTCTATGGGCAAAACTGCAAAACATCTGTCTTTGAACAGTTCCTAAGCTCCGCAGCATGAGGTCATCGGAGGTTTAGCTTCCCTTTGAAATACACGTGATGGAAACTTAGATTAGAATCAGCCCATCTCAGATCTCACAGCTTTCTCAAGCCACACAAACTGTTCACCTTAGCAGGTCATTTGATATAAATTCATGCAAGCAAACAAACAAGAAATTTATTCAACGTTCCCTAGTCCAGTAGTAAATTTTATGCTCTTTATGCTGGGAAAAAAGTCGATTCTCTAAACATTGTGTTAACATGGTAAAAATCCAGAATCCTCTTTAGAATAGATTTAGCTTCATCAGTAAAATTCTTCCTCGAATCATCTTGGATGGAATTTTTCTCATTTGCAGTGAAAAGCAGTCATCAGATCACTATAAACAAATGCTTCACATAGTCACTAACACTTCATTAAACCAACAAATAAATAAAAATAATACAATCTTAGGGAAAATCTTCAATGAGTCTTATTTATAAGAGAAGTTTCAATGGTGTATCAACTCCTAAAAATCTATAAGAACCATTTTCTAAAACCATATACCAAACCAGGGCCACATGACACCTTTTAAAGGAAATTCAGGGATGTGGGTCAAAATTCTAACCTCCTAGCTTCCTAATTTAAATGGGTTTGGTTGGGTAATGCCTAGAGTCCCCCAGCCAGCAAAGGATGGGGCTCAGATTGCCATCCAGCTTTGTCTGACTCAAAAGTCTCTCTCTAAACATCCCTGCTATACTTTGCTAGCAATACTCCCCATTCTGCCTACCTTCCTTGTGGGTGGGCAACATCTCATACTCAGAGTTATTTCCTTCCAATAACGGCATCAACAGAGCTGCAGTTCCTGTTAAGTTACTGGAATATGTTCCAATTTTCCTCCCACTTTTGAATATTAATATCCTACTTGTCTTAACCCCAGCAGTCTGGCTAAGACAAAAATTTGAATTTCTGTTTTCCCCAGCATTGATCTGACTCCTGGATTGGCACCACCGCACCACTGGCACTAGCATTTTGGTCTCTGATGTTCTCACTAACAGGTTTTCCATCTGTTATTCTGTCATTTTCTCAGTGGATAACTATATTACTTTATGTAGCAGTGGACTGAGTCGATGAAGACAGGGTCTTCAGCCACACTCTGACGGGGTAATTTAGTTAGAAACCTGCCCCTTTCAATAGCTGATACATTGTGTGTTTACCTCAGCAATAAACTAAAAATGAGAAAGTTCCTAATATTAACTATGCAAAGCACAAGTTTCAAAGCAATTGGTTGGTTTTTTAATATGGCAATATTCCAAATATTATATTGCAATACTGTTATTTGAATTTGATAGACTAGAGCATAGTAAGAACCAGGAAGACAAAAATGAAATGGAGGATCCATCTTGGTAACTAAACCAAAGATGTATGCTTTTACAAAAAGGAGAAAGAAAGAGAGAAAGGTAAAAATGTGTACAGTAAAAATCTATTAAAACCAAACGGTGATATTTTCAGAAAAAAAATCTTTTATCAGAAGTTAGATGAAATGCAGATCTATCTTGAGAACACAAGAAAAATTAGGTAATCCTGTTGAAATGTGCTACCAATAACAAGTTAATGTTTAATCTACATTTGCTTCTAAAAGACAAAACCAAATTTATTTGTATATGTCATAGCTAAATATAAAACACATTTGCAAATAAACAACACATAGAGGAAAAGACATATACATCAACTACATAAAAATTTGTTCTGAATAGCAAAAAATCCAAAAATTTAGGAAACCAAAAGCAACCAATTATCATTAAAGCAAATGAAAAAAAAAATACCTTCAATAAAGGCACCAGGAGGAAACTATTATATACATACTTTCTTTCAAATTTTTAAGGCACAGAAAATGCCCATGCGATCTGAAATGTACCAGAACATTTAAAAATGAAAATCTTTCTAATTCAATTTACTAAGATCATATAGCCTTAATATTAAAAAGAAAATTACAAAGTGCAAAATAAAGAAAATTATGAAACCATCTATTTTACAAATATAGTTGCAAAAATGTTTGCACCCAATTCTCAAAAACTCAGCAAAATAGACCCAGAAATAAAATAAAACAGCATAACTAAGGTTAATTCCAAGAATGTAGGTATAGTTTAAAATCTGAAAATTGTACATTATATCACCAGATGGACGTTAAAAAGTTATCCTCTAGCAAAGGCTGTAAAACTAATGTAACTACTTGGGATAATAACTCTTGGAATGAGGGAAACAAAGATAATTTCATAACCAAGGAAAAATATCTATCTTAAGACAATAGTCAATATTTACAAGTGAAAAGGGAGAAACAAAATCAATCTTCTTGTTAATCATTTTTTCATTTGGAAAATATAGCTATTTTGCATAAAAAGGTGTTATTTATGTTTATGTGCAATGGGTTTATCATTATTTTTAAATTAATATATTTTTTAAAAATCTCAACTTTAATGACTATTATGATAAAAATTGATAGATGTGACTCATCTTAATAAAAAGGGTCTTTGCTATCTTCAGTAATTTTTAAGGGTATAAACAGGTCCTGAGACCAAAATGCTTGAGAGTTGCTCATACACACTTGTGCAGCCACTTCCTAAATCATAATACTGAGTTTCACCAACACGCTCGAAGATTCCCTTAATTCCCAGGCCCCCACCAGATAACTACTATTTTGACTTCCATCATAATATATTACCTTTGTTTTTTCTTGAACTTCAGGTAAATAGAATCAGGTAGCATGTGCTTCTTTTGTGTCCATATCCGTTCCCTGAACGTGAGATTCATCCATGATGTTGCATGTCAGTAGTCCATTCCTTTTACTGCCAGGCAGTATTGTATGGTGTGAATATACCATAATTTCTCATTCTCCTGTTAGTGGACATCTGGGTTCTTTTCAGTGTTGGGCTAATATGAACAGCACTGTGATGATCATTCTACACAGATTATTTTGTGGACACGTGCACTACTGTATCTTGGATGCCTGCCTAGAGGTGGGGTTGTTGGATTACAGGAGAGATGTCTATTGAACTTCGGAAGAAACTACTAAACAGCTTTCCAAAGTGGTTTACCACGTTACGGCAACACTGCATGAAAGTTCCTTTTCCTTCACATTCTTGGCAACTTTTTAGTAGTTTTACAAAAATATCATTTTATGGCTTTAATTTGCATGTCCCAAATAAATAATGATATTGAGCACTTTTTCATAGACTTATTGACCATTTGGATGTTTTCTTTGGTGAAATGTCTGTTCAAGATTTGGAGCCATCCTTTTTATTTTGGTGGAGGGATGGAGCTTATCTTTTCTTATTGACTTGCAGACCTTATTTTATTCTGGATGCAAAAACAGAAAGAAATCCTTAAAATCAATTTAAAAAACCAGACATACCGTTAAAAACAGGGTATGGCATATGGATGCAAAAATGGCCTCAAATTTTCTTTTTCTCTGTTTTTACAGTGCTCTCCCACTCTGGGCAGGGCCTCTGTAGCCACAGTCCCAGCCCCGTGCCCTTGTTTCTGGTCCCAGCTACGTAATTTGCTTTGGTCAATGGGATGTTAGCAAACAGGACATAACTAGAGACTTGAAAAAGTGCTTACAAGCTTCCATTCTCTCTCTTGTTTTTCTCCTTTCTCCATGAAAATATGCCTGGAAAAGCCTTTTGGAGGATGAGACATAAGGAGTAGAGCCAAGTCAACTAGTCATCACAGCCAATGACATCCCTGAACAGATGGTGGTTAACCAACCCTCTGACATGTGAGATAGCTCAGGCACCATTAGCAAAGCCTCCTCGCAAATGCAGCTGACTGCAGATGCATGAGTAAACCGAGACCAAAAAAATCACCGGCCACTCTTTAATTGGGTTGTTTGTGGTTTTTTGTTGTTGAATTGTATAAGTTCTTTATATATTTTGTATAAAATGGCAGAGAGTCTCAATAGACATTTTCCCAAAGAAGATACACTGATGGCCAACAGGCACATGAAAAGATATTCAACATCACTAATTATTAGGGAAATGCAAATCAAAACCACAGTGAGATATCACCTCACACCCATCACAATGGCTATTATTAAAAAGACAAGAAATAACAAGTGTTGGAGAGGATGTGGAGAAAAGGGAACCCTTGTTCACTGTTGGTGAGCCTGTAAACTGGTGCAGCCACTATAGAAAACAGAGACACATGCACCCCTATATTCATCACAGCATTATTCACAATACCCAAGACTTGGAAACAATCCAAGTGCCCATCAAGAGACATATGGATAAAGAAGATGTGGTATATATACACAATGGAATACTACTCAGCTTTAAAAAAAGGTGAAATCTTGCCATTTGCAACAACGTGGATGGACCTTGAGGGTTTTATGCTAAGCCAAATAAGTCAGATGGAAAAAGTCAAATACCATATGAGTTCACTCATAAGTAGCACATAAAAACAACAACAAACAAACACATACACACAGAGAATCGATTGGTGGTTACCAGAGGGGAAGAGGAGTGCTGGGAGGGCAAAAGAAGTAAAAGGGCACATGTGCACTGTGGATGGCAACTGGACTTTGGGTGTTGAACACGATGCAGTCTACACAGAAATTGAAATATAATGATGTGCAAATTTATATACATTACAAACCAATGTTACCTCAATAAAAAAATATTCATCAGCCAACGCAGAACTGTGAGCTAAATAAATGATTATTCTTTTAAGCCACTGAGTTTTGCAGTTGTTTGTTATGCAGCACAGTTGTTGGAATAGAAAACTGATACACAAGTGCAAATCACTAAATGAAAGAAATTTAAACAAATAGTGCAAAAAGTATTTAAATTCATTAGCAATCCAAATTCAATGAATAATGAAATATAATTTCTCGCTCATTAAATGGGAAATCATTTCATTTGACAATATGCAAAGTAACCAGGAAAAGTGACTATAACAATGCAACTGACTTTTTTTTTTAAAGATTTTATTTTTTTCCTTTTTTCTACCCAAAGCCCGCCAGTACATAGTTGTATATTCTTCACTGTGGGTTCTTCTAGCTGTGGCATGTGGGACATTGCCTCAGTGTGGTTTTTGATGAGCAGTGCCGTGTCCGCGCCCAGGATTCGAACCAATGAAACACTGGGCTGCCTGCAGTGGAGCACGCGAACTTAACCACTCAGCCACGGGGCCAGCCCCTGTGCAACTGGGTTTTTACATCCTTCCTGGAGGGCACGTACGTATTATATATCCATACATAGTGTATATCAAATTTTAAAGCATGTATTCCATTTGACATAGCAATTCTAATTTTCTAATAGTCTGAATTAAAGAAATACATATATGTACAAAGATGTGTATAAAACAATGTTTGTTACCCCAAAAAAATCTTTAACAAAACCAAATGAAATAATATAAATACCCTTCAATGTGGAAATAGTTGAATAAGTTATAATACATTCATATTATGGAATGCTATGCAACTGTTAAAAATAATAAAAATGATTTATATTCTGTGATAAAGAAATATCTTTATGACTGCTATTAATAAAAAAGAAAGACAAGAAAGAAGGCATATAATTTAATATTATTTATGTAATTGTGTATTTGTATGTATATGTATAGATGTGTATTATAGATCCTTAGAAAAAACACATCACATAAATCAACATATTAACTTTGTTTATTTCTTTGGGAGGGGAAAGAAAACGGAGGGAGGAAGTAAGGGGAAACTCTCAAATTGTCTGAAGATTTAGATATCTCTTGAAACTTTTTCGATAAGAATATATTCATTTAATACTTGTTTAATAAATACTCTCATAAATAAGAGGAATTAATTGTAAAAAACAGTGAAACCATAAAAAGATGTAGGAGACCAACTTGTGAATATTTAGATTTTAGACTGTGGTCAGCTGTTCAAAGGGACTTAAAAAAATGGAAAGAAGTCATAAAAACATTGATAAATCTGGATATGTAAAAATTAAATATTTCTCTATTTACTAAACACTGAAAGCAAATTAAAAGTTAATCAACAAAACTTTTTAAAAAGCATTGCCACAGGCATAGAATTAACATCCTTCATACATAAACAGATCCTACGAAACAGCAGAAAAAGATTAAAAAGTGTTAAAGAAGGTAGTGGGCACAGGAGAATCTTCAAAGAAAGACAAGTATCAAAAAAAAAAAGACTTCAGGGGCTGGCCTGGTGGTCGAGTGGTTAAGTTCTTGTGCGCTCCACTTCAGTGGCCCAGAGTTTCGCAGGTTTGGATCCTGGGCGCAGACATGGCACCGCTTATCAGGCCACTTTGAGGCGGCATCCCACATGCTGCAACTAGAAGGACCCACCCACAACTAAAATATACAACTATGTACTGGGAGTATTTGGGGAGAAAAAGCAGAAAAACAAAAGATTGGCAACAGTCGTTAGCTCAGGTGCCAATCTTTAAAAAAAAGACTTCAACTTGAATAACAGTCGTGTAATATACATTAAAAGATTAACAATGGGCCAGCCCAGTGGCGCAGTGGTTAAGTGTGTATGTTCTGCTTCTGCAGCCTGTCGGCAGCCTGGGGTTCGCCGGTTCAAATCCCAGGTGCGAACATGGCACCGCTTGGCAAGCCATGCTGTGGTAGGCGTCCCACATATAAAAATACAGGGGGGCCAGCCCCGTGGCCAAGTGGTTAAGTTTGAGCGCTCTGCTGCGGTGGCCCAGGGTTTCGCTGGTTCAGATCCTGGGCGTGGACATGGCACCGCTCGTCAGGCCATGCTGAGGCAATGTCCCATATGCCACAACTAGAAGGACCTGCAACTAAGATATACAGCTATGTACCAGGGGGGATTTGGAGAGATAAAGCAGAAACAAAAAAAAAATTGGCCACAGTTGTTAGCTCAGGTGCCAATCTTTAAGTGAAAAAAAACAAAATAGAGGAAGATGGGCAGGATGTTGGCTCAGGGCCAGTCTTCCTCAAAAAAAAAAAAAAAACATTAATAAGATGCCATTTTCACCTTTTAAACTGAGAAAAATAAATAATGTTTGCAAAGATAATACTCTCAATGGGGCTATAGTGAAAACGGACCCCCAGCTGCTATTGGTGGGAATGTAAATTGGGAGACACTTCTACAGAAAATTCGGCAATGATTTAGAAAGATCAAAAGAAAATATGTAGAGACGTTAACAGTGGTTATCACTGGCCATTAGGATTATGAATAATCCATTTTTTGTTACTTCCATTTTTTAAAAACATATGTTAAAAAATGATTAACAGCCTGACCACCTCGCAACAGAGCTTCTATTGAGCTGATGGCTGTGCATTTACTACGTGGACTACAGTGGACCTTTGGTGTTGAGTTGCCAGGAGTTTCTGATGATAGGAGGGTTATCGGGTTGAAGGGGGAGGCAGAACACACACTGAGGATGGAACACAATCTCCGTCAAACACTCGGCATTAGAAAAGGGACTGGAGGAACACCAGGCCATCAGCAGTCATGCCTTTGGGTGGCGGAAATGCAGAGCACATTTGTATTCTCTCTATCTTTTCGCAAATTCCAGCGTTACCAAAATGAGCGTGTATTACATTGATAAAGGAAAAAACAATGTTGACATAACTGTGATAGGATATTTCTTGGGGCAAAGGATTATTTTCTACCTAGACAATATCATACATCACGTGGTTCTGTTTCAACCTATTTTCAATGTTTCAAATGATAGAACTTCATTGTTTTATCTGCAAGAGTTTTCAGGATTTTTTTTTACATCACAATATCGAGAAACTATTCCTATTCTTCATCCTACGTTTTTCTTTTATTAATGTCTTCCCCTGGCCTTTGAAAGGTAATTTCAAAAGCTCGAAGAAGTCAACCTCTCTACGCAGTAAAGGTTTGTGCTTCTTAAATAACTTTAATCTTAACACTTTTTGCTGTTTTTTAAAGGCGCTCCGTTTCATATCAGCTGACTCACTCCTCTTTCTGCTTCATGCTGCCTACAGAAATCCTACTTTAATTATACCACTGCTGAAACTTCAAAAGCAAGCCTCAGCACAATGGATTTATTCTTTCTCAGTTTAATTGTACTTTAAGTTTTCTTTACCTACCAGGTAAAGAAACCAAAATAGAGCTGAGTTTTATTGAACCTTGTCCTACAGCGAAGTTTCAGTTCAGGCTTTTTGGACCAGATTTGGTATGATGGAGGTCAGTCACCACATTTTTTTAGATAATAATGCACACATGCAATCATTCTCCCAATTTTTACTCTTATTCTTTTATTGAGAGTATTTCTATGAAAGGGGATATATTCCCTTTTACCATGTAATACACAATACTGCTCTAAAATACCTTAAATGAAACTGAATGAAACAAATATAGTAGCTTAAATAAAAACCAGTCTGGGCAGAGAATTAAATTAATCATGCACCTACAGTTAAAATTCAGAAAATAAAGGGAAATACACACAATCTTAAAAGATTCCTTCTTATTAAGGACAAGAAGAAATCTGAGCTGTAGACTGCCGAATAATTTTCTAATTTTTCTGCTGAGACCTTTGCTTTAATTCATTTACTACTCTGCTGGCATCTATTAACTTCCCAATGCACCTTAAATAAAATCCAAACTCCTGGCCACACCCTACAGAGCCATGATCTATTTCAAGCTTATCTTTCCAACCTCACCCGCTGTCACATTATACCCCTACCATTCTGGTTTATTTCTAGTTCCTAGAATACGCAGGTCATCCCCACGTCAAGGTACTTGTATTTGCAATTTCCTATACCCGGAATGTTTTTGTCGTCACTTTACATAGCGGATCCTTTCTCATCTTTCAAGGATGAAAATGTTCCATTTTATTAGATTATCCTTTCGGTACTTACTTTTTAATCTCTGTACCCATTTGTTTCTTTATAAGCATGCAACACAATTTGTAATTACATATTTATGTATTGGGCTTCTTAATGTCTGTCTCTCTCTAGATGCTATGAACCAAGAAAGGAGGGATAGTGTTAAACATATACGTTAGTATATAGTGTACAGTCAATAAACATTTGGTAAGTGAATGACCAAAAACAAACAAATAAATACAGCCTATACTGATGAGAGCATACTTGTAGGGCTTTTTTTAATGAGCCATGGCTTAAATCTTATAGCAAATATTTATTTGTGTTATTTATGATTTTTTTTTTGAGGCATATTATCCCTGAGCTAACATCTGCCACCAATCCTCCTCCTTTTGCTGAGGAAGACTGGCCCTGAGCTAACATTGGTGCCTCCCTACTTTATACGTGGGACACCTGCCACAGCCTGGCTTGATAAGTGATGTGTAGGTCCGCACCCGGGATCCGAACCTGCTAACCCAGGGCTGCTGAAGCTGAGTGCACGAACTTAACCACTATGCCACAGGCCGGTGCCAGCACATATTTATTTTAACCTATCTTGCTGCTGAGCATCTATCCAAAGTTCAAAGCAACATATAATAATTAATTGAGACAAAAAGTTGCTCGAGTCACAGAATATTAAGATCAAAGAGATTTGAAATGTCTCACTTTAATTTTTACTCTTTTCAGAACTTAGCAGAAGGCAGATCTAGAGAACATTCAAAACACAAGAACAGGGCAGCCTGAAGCAGCAGTACTAGAAAATAAATTCAGTGGAGAAAGACCAGAAGGTGTCTCCTAGAAGGTGTCAAAGGCTAAAGGTGAGGTTAAAAGTGAGAAAAGAAAGAAATGAGCTGAAGATTTAAAAGTGAATCCTAAAATGCTCTGCTTGATCCAGCCCCACCTGTCTCTGTATCTGCAATCCACTGCTCTCCCCTTTACTCAGCAGCTTCCATCGACATGGCATTGCTCAGTCATTTCAGGGGGACAAACTGTCTCCAGGAGTTTACTCACACAGTTTTCACTGCCTGGAATAATTTTCCTTTTATTTAGCCAGGCAACTATCATATCTGAACCACACCTTAAAATACCACCTCCATGTTCCTGAAAAGTAAATCAAGTACCCCTGCTTTATTCTGTTGTAGCATCCACAATTTTCTTAGAATCTGTGTTAATTTTGGCCTCTGCGATTCCTTTGTTTCTGCCTGCTTACTTGATTTATTTGCAGGGCACATATTTGCATCTATTTTCTTCACCATGTTGTATTGGTTTTCCAGGGCTGCCGTAACAAAGGACCAGACAGGGAGTGGTTGAAACAGCAGGACTTTATTTTCACTCGATTATGGAGGCTAGAAGTCCGAGGTCAAGGTGTCCGGCGGTTGTTTCCTTCTAAGGGCTCTCTGCTTGGTTTGTAGGTGACCGCCTTCTCCCTGTATCTTCACATGGCTGTCTCTCTGTGGGGGTTTTTGTCCTTATCGCCTCTTTTTATAAGAACCTCAGTCATACTGGATTAGGGCCCACCCTAAAGATTTCATTTTAGCTTAATTATCTCTTTAAAGGCCCTATCTCCAAAATACAGTCATATTCTGAGGTACTGGAGGTTGGCAATTCTTGAGAAGAGGGACACAATTCAGTCCATAACACCATTATATTGCCAGGGCATTTCTCAGAACCTGGTACATAATAGGTGCTTTTACAAAAATATACATATATATTTGTAAAAGAAATGAATAATTTAGTGCAATATTTCTTTGTTCAATTAAAAGGAATGAGAACCAAACTTACTTTTGATGAAATCCTCTAAAACAGCTTTTCAAAAACTACTTCTGGTAAAAATATAGGGATTTGTGCTTTTAAATATTAAACAGCCAAGCTTTTTCTGACAGATTCAGGTAGGTTTCTCTGAAATGAACACCTCAAGAAGAGATCATCTAATAAACTTTTCAGCCAGAAGAGCAAAAGAGATAAATCTTGAGGTTAAAATGTATGCATGATTTCAAAGACTCAAATATTTTTAAGTGCAGTGTTTAATCTTAGTTGTATCAGACATGTGAAGAATTTGTAAATTGCATCTTCCTTGTAAATTGACTCATTGCTCTTAAATCTGTGAAGTAGATACATTTGGAGTTGGATCTTGTTAGGTCAATAATCAGATAAAACCTTTATAGCTTTCTTCTTGTTTCAGAATAGAATAATTATGGGAATAACCATAAATATTAATTCCAATTTAATATGTATGTACTCTGGAATCCCAAGGTGTGAATAGCAATATCTGATTACACGAACCGAGTATTCATTAAGTGCTTTTGGATAATCTTTAGAGAGTACATTAAAATTCAAGTGTTACTATGCATATGGGTAGTCTATCAAACTCAAAGAAAGATTTCAGAAGTAATCTGTGGATAGCTTCCTGGAGTAAAAACTTATTAATCAAAATATCAGTGTGAAAGAAAAGAACCTTGAGTGGTTATTCAGAATGAAGTTTCTTAACCATAAACCCCAGAAGGATATTTTAATACAAGATGAATATTATATGCCGTTTTTGCAGAATTCCAACAATACGTTCTTTATGTCAATGCACTTGTTTTAAAACTTTGTTGATGTTGTTTTGCTTTTCATTGTTATTTTACTCTGTTTGATTTTGTTTTGTTTTTATACTGGTAGGGTGTTTGCATATATTTGTGAAACACCAGAAGAGAGATTTTTAAAAGGATAACTACTGTAAATTTTGATGATTTCCATGTTTTTTTAATATTATTTTTTAAATATCATATACTATGATTCACCTTTTCTTTTGATGTACGGTTCTATGAATTTTAACACATTTATAGATACACCTAACCATCCTCATAATAGGGCAGAAAACAGTTCCGCCATGCCAAAAAACTCTCTTGCGTTATCTCTTCGTAGTCATACCTTTCCCGCAAACCCACCCCCTAGAACAGAGA